>NC_064270.1:38507500-38677500 GCF_003254725.2 Canis lupus dingo | reverse complement strand
CACCTGCGCTCCCGCTCCTGCCCCCCCCCCACCCCCTGCACTCACAGGACTAGGAACCAGACAGACAAAGACCCCCAAACAGCCCTTCCTGGGGAGTTATGGCCACAAACAAGCTCTCCCTGTCAGCCATGGCATTTGAAGGTCTGCCGAGGCCGAAAGTTCACCTAGCGTGGGGGGACAGCCCCCGAACCCGAGCTGTCGGTAATTGCTTCCAAAGAAACCCCGCGCGCACCTGCCGGTCAGCTCGAGGCGGCCGGGCCGGCTGTCGGAGCGGAGACAGGACGGGGCTCGGCGAGGCGGCGCCCGGTCGGGTTGGCGTGATCAGGGTACCGAGCTGGCTGGAGGCGCTAGGGCTGGCGCGGAGCGTGAGGTCAATTAAAAATGTTTAATATATGATAGAGATTTGCGGGGAAACCCCCCCCAAGTGTCTCTCCCTGATAATAACGTTATTTTTGGCCGGGGGGGGATTTTAACAGTCGGCTACAGTCGCAATACAAGCAGCGTGTCCCCGCGAGGCTACGTCCCCAGCAGTACTCCCCAGCAGTCCAATTACAACACAGTGAGCACTAGCATGAATGGATATGGAAGTGGCGCCATGGCCAATCTAGGGGTCCCTGGCTCGCCTGGATTTCTTAATGGCTCCTCCGCTAACTCTCCCTACGGCAGTAAGTGTCTGTTTTTGTCACACGTCATCACACAGATTCATGTTCACTACAAAGTCAAATGTGTGCATTGCTTGGCTGTTCTGTGATGTGAGCTGCTGGATACAAGGGAGGGTGGCTCTGGAGGCTGGGTGTCCGTGTGGCGACGGTAAATTGACCCCGCGACGGGCCCCGCGAGGCCACGTTGGAAACCCCGACAAAATGGGGCTACCCGATTGGAGACCAAAGTCCAACCCGAGAGTTTGCCTGTTAACCCAGAGAGTGGCCGAGCCAGAACCGTGGCGTGCTTGTCTGGGGGACCCCGATGCTCCCGGCGAGGCCCCACGAGCGCTCTCTCTGTGTCGTGTTGCCGTGCCCGGCGCCGCGCGTCCTGACCATGTTTGCTTTGTTGCAGTAGTGCCGTCCAGCCCCACCATGGCAGCCTCTTCGGTCACCCTCCCTTCAAACTGTAGCGGCACACACAGCATTTTCTCATTCTCACCTGCCAATGTCATCTCTGCAGTGAAACAAAAGAGCGCCTTCGCGCCCGTGGTCCGGCCCCAAGCTTCTCCTCCTCCCTCCTGCACCAGCGCCAACGGGAACGGACTCCAAGGTGAGGGGCGACGCACTGGCCCCGCTGCTCCTGGAGCGCGGGCCGAACTGTCCCCCCAGGGCCCCCCCCAATCACCCCCGAGCCAGGGCAGCCCGGGCTGGGAGCCCCAGCCCTCCCTCGGGGTCCCCGCCCCCTGCCGCCGCGTGGCCGCTGCATGCTCCCCTTCCGTGGGCCGCCACGCGCTGCCCCTCCTGGCAGTCCCGCCAGGGCCACCCACCCGCGCCCCCCCACGGGTAACAGACTCTGTTGATGAAAACCACCGCCTCCTGCTGCCAACCTCACCCACGCGTCCTCTTGGCAAAGGGGCCCCTCCCCTGAGGAGGGGCAGCCGCTTTGGGAATCATGTGGAGCATAGCGGGGTGGGGGCCCCCCATTCCAGCCGTTCGGCAAACAGGCCTTCACGGCCGCCGCTGACCCAGTGGGAAGCAGGGTGCACCCCGCCTGCAGCCCCGGGCCGGGGATGGCAGGTCCTCGTGCCACCTGCGGAGCCCGGCTCAGAGCCCACGTGCCCTCCGTGTCCTGAGACGCAGCCGGCCTTCCCGAGCTGGGGTAGCGGACCCCGGGGCGCCGGGCCCTCTGCCTTGGAAGCAGGTGCACCTAGCCCAGGGCCGTGCATGCGTGAAGGCTGGGCGGGAGCCTGTCTCTAAGCGCTCGCTCACACGTGTGCTCAGGAGGGAGAAGGGCTGGTCCCGAGGGCAGGGGGAGGCACCCCTTGGACGTGGCTGCCTCAGATGGGGCCGGGTCCCCTGGGCAGTGTAGGCCGCAGAGTGGCCTGTGAGGCGCGCGGCGGGTGGGCCACGCGAGTGCCCCTAGGCCTCGTGATCTTACGCGTGGCTCTTTGTGACTCACGGGGGCCACAGGCACTGAATTAAGTGGCCGTCATCTGGCCTCTTTCAGACACCACCTTTGGTATATGCTCCTCCCGGTGAAAATCAAATCCAGTTACTCCTTTAAAAAAATGAATCCATTCAACCAGTATTTACTGAGCGCCTACTATGTGCCAGGCTCTCTGCTGGGTGCTGAGGACGTTACCGTGGAGAAGACAAACTGGCCCTTTTGTGAAGTCGGTGGCATATTTCACTTTGATGAACTAATGCTCAAAAAAGGAACTGGAAAGGTATCCGTGATTTGAAATAATTGTCTTCCCAACATCTTAGCGTATGAGAGGGACGCCCAGGCCCCGCGAGCCGCCGACCGGCCTGCGGGCCAGCAGCGGCCCCCAGCCCAGAGCTGCTCGCAAGGCAGGTGGCCAGGTGCCACGGCCCGTCCACCGTCCACACGGTGCGGAGGCCCCGGGAGGACGGCACCACCTAAGCAGTGTGTACACACACGGGGCTGCCAAACCATAATGTTGTAACGGTGAGTCGGAGAGGAATTAATACTGTTGAGATTAATGAACTGGGAAATTGAAGCTCACATCACTACGTGAACAAATGTATTAATATGTTATACATAAATTAATGAGAATGATCATTCTGACAAAAATTAAACAACACTAAAGTTACAAGATTTTAAATTATATCCGTACCAGGAGTTCACTGGAAAGCGTCAGCCGCGCTTGGCATTTTAGCACCAAGTTTCTTATTGGGGAGAGGAGCGGAAAGAGCTCCCCGTAAGGTGGGGCCTGGCTCGGGTCTCTTCGGGGCCCCCGGCCGTCAGGTGGCAGGGCAGGTGGGCTGCGAGCGGCTTTGCTCGCGGAGAGCCCGCGACTCACCTTTACGATACGGAACGGCCGGCAGGAGGTCAGAGGCGAGGGTGAGAGCAGAGGGGAGACTGAGGCGCATCCAGTGTTCCCGGAGGGAGCGAGTGCGGGTCCCGCCGGGCCTGCGCCCCAGACGCCACCAGGTTGGTTCCCATCTGTCCACCGAGGTGGCCTCCGCCCGCTAGAGACGAGCCCCTGAGCCCCGGGGAAGCGGCAGCCTTTCCCTCCCCGAGGAGGGCTGCGGCCGGGAGGCCGTGGGGGGGGGCCCCGGCCCCCGGAGGTAGCCGAGCCCGGGCTGGTGGGCGGCCCACGTCCCGCGCTGAGCGGAGGCCGCGGGGCCCGCGACGGGGCGGCCCAGTAACCCGCGGCCCTCTCTCTTTCAGCTATGTCTGGGCTGGTAGTCCCGCCGATGTGAGGGGCTGCCGCCTCCCGCAGCGCCCGCGCCCAAGGACGGACTTCAGGGGACACGTTTAGTGTCTGGGACCTGCTGCTGGAGACCGTGTCTGCGGAGGCTTCAGCAGCAGCGGAAACGCGACGAGAGACTTTGTTTAAAGATTTTATTTAAACTATTAAGAATCAACATGCAAACAGCCTACTTCTTCACGAACGATTCCATTTTATTGACTGAACTTTTCTCATATTTCCACATTTCTCGGTCCTGAAGACTAAGGAAAACAAAGCGACGCCTATTTTGTATAAAGTTTCTGACTCCGTCTTGGCTCTGTCTAGTACTTGCTATGTGTTGGGAGAAACTTTGTGAATGCACCATTTTGATTATCATGAAACACTGATGAAAAATGCCTCCGGACATTTTTCTGTGCTCATAACTTAGATTCACAATGGTTGTGTATCTCTATAATGTGAAATATTTTTTTGTGGTGAAAAAAAAAAAAGGGGGCCAAGGAGGTGTGAGCCATCGAACTGGAAGAGAGGAGGACTACGACGTGACGAGGAGATTTCGGGGTGGCAGGGGCGGGGGGCGGGTTTATCATGGCTTAACTTCATCTTAATGAAATGAAACTTTGTAACTTATTGTAGTTAGAAATTGTAACTTTGATATTGAATTCTCTTGCCTTCAACAAGCACACTGACAGAAAAAAAAAATGCTACTGTCTGTTGGTTTAACTATTCTCCCACTGCTAGAGCTTCCTGTTAAGCAAGTGTGATCTGCAACATTTTTTCAACTTTTGCTAGCACTGTATACTATTGCATTCTTAGGCTACTGTGAGGTCCATGTTTCTTGTACCAGAACTTGTCCTTTTGACTTCTAGCTCCTTCTTCCCTAATGTGTTTTGTATGTGGTTATAAAATTGTAGACTTTTGTGATTTTGCCAAAGTTGTAGCTAAATATTTATACACTTGTCTTGAATTTTTTTCAGATCCACTTAAATATTTAGAAAAAAAAAAAACAAAAAAACAAAACCCCCACCACCACGTTTTCTTCCTTATGTGTCTCATAAGGAATAAAATGGTCTCCATTCAACACTTTTCCATGAACACTTACAGTTGCTAAGGGACTTTCTTTTGTAACATATCGATTATAAATATTGTATTTATCTTTGAGACTTTGTACATTGGTTTTCCTGCCATTTTCTTTTTTCTCTCGTCTGTATTGGTTTTTGATCGTGGCCTGGTGTTGGGAAGAGCATTAAGCCAAGAGCTGTCTCTTTGATCTGTTTCTGTTAAAGTGAACTGGTGTCCTTGCATTTCATTTGTGCTTCCGATTTGCTTTTGTTGAGACTTCCCGTCCTTTTTTTTTCTTTTTTTTTTTTTTATTTTGAGGAAAAGTCAAATTCATTGTTTATTTTTATATTATTTTTAAGTTATCTGAACAAATACTTTTGAAAAAAAAAAAGTTCGTTGTATAGTCAAAACAAAACGGTGCCACTCGGCTGTGACAAATCCTAGTAGATTCCGTGCATGTGGAACAGCCGCAAAGAGGTGACACCGTTTGGGGCTGTGTCCTTATTTTATTTTTCTGTAGAATGTAAAAAAAAAAAAAAAAAAAAAAAAAAAATCATTTTAGCTGCCACCCATGACTTTGCCACATAGCTGAACTGTGTTTACTGGAAAAATTCAGAGGCCTAAAGTTTAAAATAAAATTTACTTCTGATGTTTTAATTAAAATGTTTGCCACATTAACTTCTCTGATGCCTTAAAAGTGGACTTCTTTAAAGAACCTTTGTGCTATTTTATCACAGGCTTACAACACAATCGTTAATCGATATTTCATTTGGAGATTTATGGTGTAAACACACACACACACACACACACACACACACACAAACAAAAGCACAAACCTGACGTTCCATGTGTCGCTCCATTCTGCGTCTGATTCTGCTGCGTTCCGTGTCTCCCTGGGGCCCACCTAGGATCCAGAGAGGTTTCGGGGGAACCAAAAATCACTGCTGGTTTTTAACTTTTTTTGAAACGACACCTTTTTTGTGGTCGGACCCCTGCAGCGCTGTCTGTACTTTTTAAAACCGGAATGACCTCCTTCAGATACTGTGCCTGTTCGTGCCAAACCCACAGTGAGACCAGGAGGGTCAGTCTTTCCCTTTGTGTTAAACGCCTCACAGACACAGCACAGCAGACGTTTCGCGAATTGCAGCAGAAATCAGATGTAAAACAAAAAGGAGGGACATTAAAAAACAACTTTCTTGACAAAAGAACAAAACCATGCACAACTTAGGAAAGTGTTCATTCGAGGGACTAAATAAAACAGCAGAATGTCCCGGTGGTCAGCGGGTCGCGGTCCGGCCCCATGACCGCTAAGGCTTAGCTACGTGGGAAAGCCTGAGAAGTCACTTTGGAACTAAATTGCCTCCGTTTTATTTTGTATAAGTAAGGGTTTGATCTAAAAAAACAAGCTCACGTGTACATGTTGAGAACGTTTGCAAGTTTCCTCATCCCTGCACTCGGTTTGTGTTTTAGATTAATTAGTCAATGCCCCTCATCGCTTCATTGTCTCAAAATTGAGCGCTTCACTAAATGGTAGATTTTACTGTTAAAGACCCTACAATAAGATTGTTTTATCTGTACATTTTTTCAGATATTTAACTGTATAAAAATGTTCATTTTACACAATATTTAATTAAAGTATTTCTTGTCTGTGAATTTCACTTTGGGTAATTTTATCTGTTTTGATTCGAATGCAAGGCAAAACGCATGCATACGTTAGACTGGGCTGGGTGGGGGTGGAGGGTGGGGGGTGGGGGTGGTTCCCTTTCAGAACCTGGGCCCCGGGGCTGCATCTTGGGGCAAGATAAAGGTCATTCATGGAAGAAACTTTTACAAAGTTCTCGGTCCTCAGACCGCCCTCTAACCTGCATAGAGAAATTCTTACCGTTCCTGAGACGGCTCAGTCCCCAGAGGGGCCATCTGTACGTATGTTGCACTCCATGTCTGTCGGGGACTGTGTGACAGAGGCCACAGCAGCACCCTGCAGTTAACCAACCACAAGATCCCCCCCCCCCCCACCCGGCCCTCCTGCCTCTGCTTCCAAACTGGAGGGCTTGGCAGGGAGGAAGGGCTCAGGCTACGCTAGATGGGCACGCTGATACGAGAACCAGCTTCAGGCTCAGGCAGGTGGGCAGAGGCCAGGAGCCCAGACGGTAGAGCGGCTGAGGTCTGACGGGGATGCCATCACCCAGGCCCAGGTGCAGGGTGGTGGCTCCTGTGGGCGGCACGGGGCTGTGGGCAGAGGCACCAGGCTAAGGAGAGCTTCTGATTCACACAAGGGCTCCTGCGAGTTCTCGGCCCTCCCCTTCCAGCTCATTCTGGATTTTTCACTTTCTCCTCAATGAGAGGCTGGTTTTGCATGTTTTGGCTTGCAGCTCTGTAACACATACACATAAGTGTGATCCAAATTAGTACTCACAAATGTCATCTTAATTACTTGTTCTGCTGAGCAAAACAGGAAACAATTATTCAAAACATAAAGAAACTTGTGAATACCTTTTTCTTCCGTCAATGACAATCGGGTTCCTTTGGCTGCATTTTTGTTTCCGCCTTAAAGAGATAGCAGAGAAGAAGAGGCTGGGGTGGGGGTAACTAGGCTGTGGAGGCCCACCCGTCCAGCCTGTCCCCCCCGGGGCTCCTTCCCGAGGTGCTGGGGGTGGGGCTGGGGCCTCCAGTCCCCTCCCTCCCCACTCGGAGCTGGTGCCAGAAGCGCCAGCCTGGGCGGGGGGCGGGCTGGGGGGCGGGGCGCCGGGGGGGGGGGCTGCCTCCCCAGAGCTGGCTCCCAGGGCCCTACAACCTGGGGAGAAATTGTTTCATGTTTGTGTTTCGAATCAGGAGCGAGAACCGCATTCTCTCCAAATGTATGCCAATTATTGTCAGGCCGCCTTTTAAGGTCTTTCAAGCTTTTAAAGATTATTCAAAGCACTTGAAATGGGCTTCCATCTAATGCCTCATTTCATTGCATTAAACAGCCTAGTTAATAAAGAATCAATATATTCAAAGGGCAAGGTTATCTTTTGTCTATAAGGGGTGGTGTCATTCTGAACCTTTTATAGTTCAAATGCTGAAAAAGACCTCATGAAATCCATAGTCATCAAGTAGGTCAGTGAGAGCAACAGAAGGAAGGGGAGGGAGCTGAAAGGGAAGAAAGGCTGCTCTCCTTTAGAACAACTCGGCCTTATCTCCTGGCTCCGAGCGCCGAACGGGTCCTCCGAAAATGTCAATTTCTCATCAAGACAAGAGGCCACGATGATCATTTTTTCCGGAGAATACATACAATTAAGAGAATGCAGAGGGGCGGCCGCGGCAGCGATTCGGAGCTGCCTGTCCCACGAGCTACGCGCTCCCTCCCAGCAGATAATAAGAGAGGTTGATAACTCAAGTGTCAATATGCCAAAGAGCGAGTTTTGAATGTGAGTCCTTGTGCTCTGAGCGCGCCCGGCCGATCCCAGGCCCTGATAACGGCGCAGCTGCCAACGGACACCACAGGTTGGCCCTCACAATTAATGCGATGAATAAATCACACAAAAGAGTCGGGAGGCTTTATACTCAGTGAGACAATCCCCTGTTTTACCCTTCAAGGATTCCTTTTATGTTGGAATAAGGTTGCTTTTAATGAAATTTAAACTCATCAGAGGAAATCAAAAACCTCCAATCAGATTACAAATTGATTTTTTGGTCATTTGTCATTTCCCAGTTTCACAGAGAGCAAGTTGCCAGTCCGGGGCCGGGGAGCCGGGGAGCCCCGCTCCCAGCGCCTGGCCCGGGACGCGCGGGGGCAGCGACTGCCACCCGTGGGGACTCGGACGCCCTCCCGAGCCATCCCCGCCGCCGGGCCCCAGGCCCCCATCGCCCTTGGTGGAGCTCCGTGACCACTGGGTGCGCACCCACGATCCACTCGTGGCCAACAGGGCACGTCCTCTCGGAGCCGCAGTGTGACGTGGGAGCCGGGGGACCAGCTGGCCCTCCCACGCCGAGCGCCTGTCACCCGGGGCCCCGAGGAAACCGGCCACCTCCCCCTCACTGTCCTGCGTGAGCTCAAGCGCTCCCTGCCCGGCACGGTTGGCCCTTGTCCGGGCCAGCGATGGGCCTCCCTGTGCTGCCACCAAACCTGGGCGACCCCGGGCCACCAGCTGCTGGGCGGACTGGGAGCTGCCCCAGGATGAGGCGCACCAGCCTTCCTCGACGTCCCTTCCCGAGCGGGGATGCCCAGCCAAGGCCACAAGGCCCGGCCGGTGCAGGGCCGGGGCGGGCGCTGCTTCAGGAGGGGAGGAAACACCACTCCCGATTCTAGAATGCCTGGAGACCGCCTTTAGAAATGCAGTCTCTAAAGTGAGGTGAAGAGTCCACGCGTTTCTGAAGAGCAAGTAAGCACCGCACCCCACACACACTTGCGAAACCTGGGGCTTTGCAGGTCATTTCAGCAGCCCCAGGGACCCTGTGCCGGAGCCCGTGACCCCCTCGGGAGGGACAACAACGGCTGTTCAGAGAGGTGACGTGACCAGCCTGAGGTCACAAGGCCAGAGGGACCAGGGCCAGAGGCGAAACCGAGTCTCAGACCTCCCAATCCTGCTCTTTCCAATGACTTCGGTTTCAGCTGTCTTGGGTGGGGGCAGAGAGACAGAGACACAGAGACAGAAGAGACAGAGAGATGGAGCATCTGGATGGAAGGAGAACTACCACACCTCCCTGGAAGCTTCCAACCAAGCTCGGGGGACACATGCCCCCCCCCCCCACCCCCCAGGGCTTGACGCAGCCAGGCCTCGTCAGCTGAAACTCAGCGGGTCTTGTTTCTGGACACAGCCAAGGTCACAGGACCACGATTTTAAAGCCAAAGGCAGAGGTTCCTCTCCCCGGGGCCCTGGCAACAAACTAGGCGCCTCCGAGGAGCTGTCTCCCCGGTGCTTCTCACCAGCACCCTTGGGCCACTACACGGTCTACATGTGGCCAGGGAGCCCACACGGGGCTGCGGAGAGCCTGCCGCCCGCGTCCACGGGGTACCCCGGGCCGCACCCAGCATCTGCAGTGCGAGCTGTGTGTAGGGGCCCTTCACGCGGCGCAGGGACAGGAGGGGGACAGGAAGGGAGGCAGTTCCAGCGGGACCGGGCTGCAAGGCCTGCGGCATCGGCCAAGTCCCTGGCCCCGGCAGGGCTCAGCCAAAGCTTCTGTCGTGGCTGGCAGGGGGGCAGGATGAGGGGGAGTGGGGAAAGCTCACTAGTGGTTCGGCCAGCAGGACCAGAGTGAGTGACAGCAAAGTCAGAGGGGTTGGCCAAGACAGAAGTGACGCGTCAGGGGGGCACACGGGCACCCCACCAGGCTGCCCCGTCGGACGGCTCCCACCGCCATGCTGATGGCAGGCTGGGGACAGCTCACTCACCTGACTCCTAGCCGAGACGAATCCTGAAACTTGTGTTTCCTGCCATAAAAGACCAAGCCCAGAACCACCACTGCAGCCCAAGGAACCCAGGCTGGTCTGGGCCTGGGGCCACCAGGAGACAGAGAGAAACTTGCGACAATTACAACAAAAGGGTTTATATCTCAATATACAATGAGCTTTTGCAAATCAATAAGACCAGATACCCTGAAGAAAAACAGGCAAATTCACAGTCCATTCACAAGGGAACAATACAAGTGATTGATAAGCTTTGGAAAATGTATTCAACCTTACTTAAAAATGCACATCAAAATAATGAGATGAAATTTTTTTCATCTATTAAATTAGAAAAGATTTTACTTAAAAGCTAATACTCAATCCTGTTGATGGAGAAATGGGCATTCTTAGAGTTGTCGATAGAAGAGTAAATTGGTACAGCCTTCTGGAAATCAATTTGACGTTATATCAAGAGACTTAACAATGTTCATATCCTTTGACCTGCTAATTCCACTTCTAGGAATCAATCTTAAGGAAATAATCAGAGATTAGGCAAGATTCAAGTACAAGATTGTTCGCTGCAGTAATATGTATTTAAAAAACTGGAAAGAACCCAAATACCTGAGAATAGCAAGTCTTAATTTATTATGGTATGGCCATATAATAGAATATTATATATTCTACAAAGCCATTAAGATCACAATTTTAAAGTATATTTAAGGAAATGGTAAATACTAATGATATCAAATTAAGGCGAAGCAGGCATGTGATACTGTGCATAAAACATAATTCAAAATTGTGAGTTTCTATGTCAAGAGAAGGCAAGAAAAAGAAATATATATTAATGTGACAGAATAGTAAATATTTGGAAAAAATAATAGAATTATAGCAGGATCAATGTTTGGTGTGTGTGGGAGGTAGAAGCTTCTAGAGGCCGCCCGGGGGTACCGGGGGCGCTGGTGATGCAAGACCACGTGGAATGGCAGCTGAGGCATGGGGACCGTCAGAGACCACGAGTCTGGTTGGACCTTAGAGAGGGAGGCTGAGGAGTGGTGCCCAGGGGTGCAGAGCCCAAGGGCCTCAGGGCCCCGGGGCGGGGGGCAGGGCCCAAGGGAGAGCAGCTGAATGCCCTGCTCCCGGCTTCTCCAGCATCCCTCGAGGCCTCGTACTGACTTCACCCTTACTTGTAGGGCTTCTGCTGCTAGCAACCAAACAGTTGGTGACCACACAAGGGAGAAAATTAGACGATACGTTAACTTGCTACAAGTTAAATAAAGCCTTGAAAGAAAAAATAATAATAAAGAATAAAATTACTGTCATAAGAAAATCCAAAAGAACTTAAGAAGTATTAAATTCAGTAAGTGGGATTTAGCAAGACTGATGAATATAAGGTCAACCTACAACCACATGTCTCTAATAGTAGGAATTTTTTCAAAAGCACACCACTTACAACGCCACAAATAATACCAACACCCAGGAAGAAAGCTGCCAATGTGATTGAAGATGACTGCCCAGAAAACCATATAATTGTTGAGAAATGCTTGGGATCCTGGAAATGGAGGTATTAAACATATTCATGGGTTGAAAAATTGCATCTTGCAAAGATGCCAGTTCCCCCCCAAAAAGACCTCGGGACCCAGTCTCAGTGTTGGTCCGGCTCCAGTAGCTCCTTTCCTGAGGCTGATAAGCTGCTCCTGGAATTTCCATGGAGCTGAGAGTGACCTCGAGGGGCTGCGGCAATGGGCAGAGTGGCCACCTGAGGTCTCACTCAGGCTGGGCGTCTGTACAAAAATCCCACACCTGGGGCCCTACACAGCAGACATTTCCGTCTCCCAGTTCTGGAGGCTGGGAAGTCCCAGCTCCGGGTGCTGGCAGGCCCGGTTGGTGGTGAGGGTGCTCTTCCTGGCTTGTGCGCCCGTGTGCTGGGAGGAGAAGGGCTTTCATCTCCTGCGAGGGCACGACTCCCACCGTGGAGGCCCCACTCCAGCGTCTCATTAAAGCTTTATCACCTCTGGTCACGTTGGCGAGTAGGCCTTCAACATATAGATTTTGGGGCATGAGCATTCTGTCCCTAACACTGCCCAAGCAAGGTTCCTTGTGGGGCCACAGCAAGGAAGACAGCGTGGCATTCAAGCAAGACTGGACAGAGTCGGGTCTGGACACATGCTCACCTGGCACAGGTGACCCAGCAAAGCAGTGAAAGGGGCAGGCCTTTCAGTAAGCTGGGCTGAATGAAGGTCATACCCGTGTGCTCAATAACGTGACTCCCCCTTACACAAGTGGGTGCAGATCAGGGTGGGGGGCGCCCTAAGAGAGGAGAGAACAGTGTTCAGGGACAGAGAGAACAGGTGGTGTTGACAGCAAAGTCCGGAGGGCACCCAGGACCTCTGAACTGAAGCAGCAATGAGATGGAGCGCAGAGCCCCCATCCGCCTGGGCAGTGGGGAGGGCCGAGGCTCACAGGAGCGGGGAGGGGGGGCCCCACGGGCTAGAGCAAAACCCAAAGCCTGCTCCCCTCCATCCACCTGCTTAGACAGGGTGGAGACTGCACCTTGGACCAGCCCTCACAGGCAGCTGGTAAGAGGTGGCACTCTGAAAACCTCACTCAAGCGCTCAAGAAGCTTTCAAAAAGACCTGTGGTTTTATGATTGAAAGAAATTAAGACCTAAATAAATGGGAAAGCATCACACGTTCATGATTGGAAGACAGTTTATCGTTAAGATGGCAATGCTTCCCAGTCGATCCACAGATTGGATGCAACCCCTATCAGAAGCGCAGCTGGCTTCTTGTAGACACTGACGAGCGGATCCTGAAATCCGTGTGCTCCAGCACGGGACCCAGAGAACCCACACAAGCTCAGAACAACAAAGTCAGAGGACTCCACTTTGATTTCAACACTTACTACGAAGAGAGAGAAATCAAGACAGTACAGTACTGGTGTCGGGCGCACGTCCAGATGTGTGGAAGGGAACTGAGAGCCCAGAAAGAATCCCGTGTATTCGTGGTCAACCTGGTTTTGACAAGGGTGCCAGGGCCATTCCAGGGTAAAGAATGGTCTCTTCACCACATATGCCGAACAACTGGAGAGACACAAGCAAGAGAATAGGCTTGGACCCTCACCTCATACCATATACAAAAATGGACTTCGAATGGCTCAAAGACCTAAATGTAAGAGGAAAGACTGTCGAAGTGAGGAGAACACACAGGGCGGGCTCTCTTCAGGACTTCAGATCTGACCGCAGATGACACACAGATTGGCAACCGTGTGTGATGCAATGAATCTGGTGCACATTTCAGATTTGACACCAAAATATCTATGTTTCAAAGACGTCATAGAGCCGTTGGAAATCAGCCCACGGAATGGGAGAAACTGAAAACCGTGTATCTGATAAGGGGCTTGCATCAAAAGTATATCAAGAACACTTGCAAACACAAACAGCAAGAGGACAAATGACTCCATTTAGAAATGGGCAAATGATCAGAAATAGACATTTCTTTAAAGAAGACACACACATGGCCAACAAGCACATGAAACGATGCCCAGCATCATTGGTCATCAGGGAGATGCAGATCAAATCCACAGTAAGAGCCTCCGTCACGCCCACGAGGACAGCTATGATCAGACAGCAAGTGCTGCGGGCTGTGCAGACACCTGACCCTCACACACCTGCTGGCGGATCTATGAAACGATGCAGTCACTTCCAACAGGCCAGCAGCGGCTTCTCATCTGGTTCAACAGCTACCACAGGACCCAGATTTCTATTCCGTAACATCCGTAAGTCACGGCAATCTATGTTCACCGGATGCTTACTCATGATTGCTTAGGACAGTTTGCAATAATCAAAAGGTAGAAGTAACCCCGAAAGACCCATTACAAATGGATTTTAAAATTTTGGTGTCTCCATACGATGGAATCTTACTCAGTTATAAAGGGAACACGGATGGACCACAACACAATGAACTTTGAAAACATTACGCTAAGTGATGGAAGCTGATCCCCAAAAACCAAGTTTCTGTTTATACGCAACATCCGGAGGAGGCCAATCCATGGAGACAGAGAACAGATGAGTGCTTGGTTGTGGCCGGGAAACATGCGGAGTGGGGGTGACAGCTGCAGAGACACAAGGGGGGGCGTCGTTCCGAGGTGAGGACCATGCTCGAAAATCGACTGCGGTCAAAACCATTGAACTGTGTGCGTTAAACACGTAACTTTTAAGGTATGTGAATTATTTCTCAATAAAACAGCAGTTAAAAAGTACTGCGGTTTTATCAGAGCAAAAACAAAAACAAAAAAAATGAACATTTCATGGAAAATTCATCCTCAGGCGTTTGGCTTCCTGAAGAAGCCATGTTTCCCTGAGAAAGTCTCTGGGCCTGGGGCCCTGGGTCAGTGTGTGAGAGAGAGTGAGGGTCAGGGTTCCGCACTCTTGCCCTGAGCGAGGCAGGGTCTTCCTCCCACCTGCTCCCCAGGGAGTAGTACCCACTGCCCGTAGAAGGGGAGGCTCATCACATAGGCCCCTACTCAGCATCCCCAGGCCATCAAGTCCTGATATCAGCCAGGGTTCTACCTCGGGGAGCGGGGGTGGGGCAAGGCAGGTGCAGACTCCCCCCCATCCACCCCAAACTAGGACCCTAGGGCTGTTCTGAGGCTGCCCTTGGGTCCCTGTGGAATATACAGATCTTCAGTTAAGTTTTTCTTGAAGGGAAGAAGAAGCCTTCAAGGATGGCTTTTCTAAGGGTTATTTTCTGAACATTCCACAATACTCCTACTTTTTAAATGTCATAGTCCTGTTTTTAAATTTCTCCGAAACTTGTCATCATCTAAGTTGGATCCAAAGTCTCAGCTGATCCCACTCCCTGGTCTGAGCCACATCTGTGCCTTCCTGGGCTTAGGATATCCGAGGCCTAAGGCGTCCCATTGCCTCCCCTCCTGCCCCAGCTGTCTTCCTCAGCACCATAGCCAGAGGGTCCTTTAAATTAGGGCAGACTGCCTTCACTGCACCCCCTGCAGATTTCCCCCAATGGCTGCAAGGAGGTCCAGTCAGCCCCTTCGCCCCTTCCCCCTCGGCCGCAGCACGGGGCACAGAAACCTCACGGTCCATGAACACAAACTCCTGCCTGAGGCTTCGCACTTGCTCTTCTGTCTCCCTGGAGCTCTCTTCTGCAAGGGCATTTGCTGTGTTCCCTCAACTCAGGGCTTCTGTCCCTGCTTCCCAGGGAGGTGTCCCTGCCTGTTCCATCTAAAACTAACACCCCTACCCCAACCACTACCCATATCCCTTTCCCTCCACCCCAGTTTTTCTCCTCAACACCTACACCATTTAATAAAGCTGAGGCTTTCCTTAAGCAGCCTCTGTACTTGACCAGAAGCCCCTTGAGGAGGGGGCTTGTCTGCTTGGATACTTGCTCCAGCCTTAGCACCCCCAGCGCTTGCAACCAAACCCCTGCATTGAGGCAACCTGCTTCTAGGCTCAGGATATGTGGCTTAATAGCATGCCACGTTGGCCCTGGGGAGTTCAGTTTTCGTTATCTCTCACGGTTTTGCTCCATTGTGTGTATTTTTTTTATTAGTCTATAATATATAATCTTCAAAGTAACAGAACAAGGAAAGAACTCCCATATTAGACCCATGGCCTCCCTGGAGGCAAAGTGAGCTCCAGAATGTCAGCTCCATTTGGAGTATTTGTGGAGGTCTCACTGTGGGCCAGGTCCTGGGCCAAAGGCAAGATAGGCATTAAACAGATAATAATCCATTTTTACTTGCTCTCTTGTAATCCAAGCTTGTTGTGAAAATAAAAGCAATAAATATGGGTAAGGAAGGACAAAGATAATCCTCCTTCATGCCAGCTCTGCCTAAACTCCTTCTCTTCCCTGGTGATAACACAGTTACTGAGTGGCTTTCAATCTTTCTAGACCTTGTTCTAAGGACTTTACAGATACACATTTCTGTGTAGTTAAAAAACTATAACACAGAGCATGACTTTTATATATTTAACATCATACTCCCTTCAGTAATCTCCCGGTGGTACATGGGGATCCACCCTGTTTTCTAGTGACTGTAGAAAAAGAAGTGCATTGATTTAATCTGCCTATTGAAAAATTTCATATTGTTTGCTATGAAAAACAATGGTATGGCAACAAAAAGTCTATGATAAAAAATTTAAAGATACCATTTTTTAAAAGAAAGATACCATTTACAAGGGTACCAGAACATCAAATATCTAGGAATAAACTGAATAGAAATTGTTCAAAACCAGTACAATTGAAATTGAAAACCACAGAGCAGAATTGAGAAAAAACTTAAATGCCTAAGTGATTGGAGGGATGTACTCTGTGGGTTTAAAAACTTAATAAAGTAAATTTTACCAAAATTGATCTGATGATTAAACACAATAAAAATAGCATTAGGTTTTGTGTTGTGGAAGTTAACAAGCTGAATTCAAAAGTTCTATGGGAATGGAGATGGCAAAGATAGTCAATAATCTTGACGAAAGACAAAACTGGGAAACTTAGACCACCAAGCTTCAATACTTAGTTTACAGCTATAATTAAAACAATGCTATTGATCAAAGGATAGTTCAAAAGTCCACTCAAATGGAATTCAGAGTCCAGAAACAGACCCACACAGGACCAAGTGAGGCTTGGCCAACAAGTGGCTAAATCTCTTGCACAAAATAAAAATAAAGTTTAACCCCTATCTTACACAATAAAATCAAGTCCTGACAGATATGCTGCTGAATGCGAAAGATAAAGTTTTCAGAGGGAAACATAGGAGAATTGTTTACAAATATGCCAGGCAAGAATATATTAAATAAGACACAAAAAACTTCAACCATTAAATAAAAAATTGATAAATTAAACTACATTAAAATTAAGAAATTCTGTTCTTCACAACAATACTTTTAGCAGAATGAAAAAGGAGGCCACAGGGTGGGAGGAGGTATTTGCAAGATATACATCTGACAAAGAACTCATCAGAATATAAAGAAGCCCACACATCAATAAGAAAAAACAGCTTAAGAAAAAAAAAAAGGATGAAATACTTGAACAGGCAATTCATAGAAATCCAGATATCCTAATAACCAATAAATGCAAAAAAGAGGCTAAAGTTAATTAATCACCAGGATTGTGAAAAATAAACCACAAAGAGATAGCACTATGCCTCCACTAGAATGGCTAATTATGATAAATCCGGCAATATCATGTCTTGGCAAATACGTAGACCTAGAGGAACTCTCACACACAGCTGGTGGGAGTACAAATTGGTACAACCATTTTCACCATTCTTTGGCAGAAACTACTAAGGCTGCACATGACGACTCAGCAATCCCAGTGCTAACTGTACACCCAACAGCCATGTGTATGTATATTCACTAAATCACACCAACAAAAATGCTATGGCAGCACTGCTTTTTAACAGCTTCATTGAGCTATAACCGAAAAATAAAACTATACATAGTTAATGGACAGAATTTGACAAGTCTGGACATATATATATATATACACCCATTAAGCCATCACCACAATCAAGGTAATAGACATCTCCATCACTTCCCAAAGTTTCCATGAGCAGTGCTATTTTTAAAAGCCCCTAAATGGAAACATGTTCATTGACAGTAAAATGAATAAATAAAATTGTGGCTTTTTTCAATACAATACAAATATTTTAGATGGCAAGGAGAACAACTTTCTTAATACATGCACTTGCATGGATGAATCTCACACATTGCCTACTGAAAGAAGCCAGACATAAAAGAGAACACATTATGTGATTTCCATTTATATAAAGGTCGAAAAGAGGCAAAATGGACCAGTGTAAAAGTCAGAATGGAGGTTCCATGGGCAGCGCAGTAGAGATGAGGAGAAGGTAGGTGGGATCTTGGTGTGTTCACGTTTTAAGAACCCATAGAGCTCAACACTTAGGATTCTTGACCTTCTCAGTATGGACGTTTTCCATAACAAAAAATTTATACTAAAAAGGGCTACAAAGAACATCCTTGTAACTTGTATATTTGTGCATAAGTCAGTATTTTTGTAAGGAATTGTTCCTGAGGTAGAATCATTAGTTCACTTTTATTTTTATTTTTTTAATAGTTCACTTTAAAACAAGATGGTCTCATTCACCAACACATAAGAAAATATTAATTTCTGAAAGTCCTGGGTGGAGCAATCATGTGTGAAAAAGAAATAAAAGGCATAGAAATTGGAAAGAAGCAGCAAAATTATCTCTATTTGCAGATGACATGATTTTATATAGAGTCCTAACTTCCATCAAAATACTGGTAAATGTAATCAATAAATTCAGTAAAGTGGCAAGATAAAAATCAACATACAAAAATCAGCACTGTTTCTAAATACTAATGAAAATTACCTGAAGAAGAAATAAAGAAACCTACTCATGATAGCATCAAAAACAATAAAATACTTAGAAATAAATTTAACGGAAGAGGTGAAAGATCTCTATACTGAAAACTACAAGACACTGATGAAAAAAATGGAAAACACAAATAATTGGAAAGATAGCCTGTGTGCATGGATGAAAAGCACTAACATTGGAAAAATGTCCATTCTACCCAAAGCCATCTAGATTCAATGCGATCCCTATCAAAATCCCAACAACATTTTTCACGGAACTAGAATAATCCAAAAATTCATACAGAACCATAAAAGATCCTGAGGAGCCAACACAACCCAGAGAAAGAACAAAGTTGGAAGCATCACCCATCCTGATTTCAAACTGTATTACACAGCTACAGTAATGAAAACAATATAACACTAGCATAAACACAGACACGTTGACCAGTGAAACAGAATCAAGAGCCCAGAAATAACGCATACTTGTCTGTCAACTAATATTTGACAAGGAAGGCAAGAATAGACAAAGTAGAAAAAAGTCTTTTTTTTTAAAAATAGATTTTATTTATTTAAGAGAGAGAGAGAGAGGGAGAGGGAGAGAGAGAAAGCTTGCATGAGTGGGGGAGAGGCAGAGGGAGAAGCAGGCTCCCTGCTGAACAGGGAGCTGGATGCAGGACTTGATCTCAGGACCCTGGGATCATGACCCCTGGCTGAAAGCAGGCACTCAACTGACTGACAGGCACCCCAAAATACAGTCTTTTCAATAAAGGGTGCTGGGAAAATTAGAAATTCACATGTAAAGAATCAAACTGGACTTCTCTTCTACATCACTCCTAAAAATTAACTCAAAGTATTTGATTAAAGACTTACTATAAGATCTGAAACCATAAAGCTGTCACAAGAAAACAGAGGGGAAGGCGCTCTTTGGCATGGGCTTGGCGATGTTTTTGGACAGGACACCTAAAACACAAAGAACAAAATAAAAAATAAACAAGGGAGTCCATATCAAGCTAAAAAGCTGCTGCACAGCAAAACAAACCATCAACAAAGTGACAAGGCAACATTAACAGAGTGACGAGGCAACCTACAGAATAGGAGAAAAAGTTTGTAAGCCACCCATCTGATAAGGCTTAATATCAAAGTATATAAGCAACATATAAAACTCAATAGAAAAAAGAAAAAAATCCAATTAAAAAGGGGGTAAAAATCCTGAATACATTTTTCCCAAAGATATTCAAATGGCCAACAGGTACATGAAAAGGTACTCAACATCACGAGTTACCAGGGAGATGCACAGCAAAACCGTCTTGAGGTGTCACCTCATGCCCTTTAGGATGGCCACAATGGAGGACAGAAGATAAATGCTCACCGGGATCAGAAGAATGGGAATCCTCGTGCAGATTTGGTGGGAATGTCAACTCATGTGACTACTAAGGAAAACAGAATGGAGATTCCCCAAAGACTTAAGACTAGAACTACCACAGGATCTTCCATTTTCACTTCAGGGTATAGATGCAAAGGAGACAATATCACCATCTCAAAGGGGTACCTGCGCCCTCACGTTCACAGCAGCATAGTTATAATAGCCACATTCTGGAAACAACCTACATGTCCAATGATGATGAGTAAAGGAAATGTGATATATACAATAAATACAAACATACACACACACACACACACTCAGTGGGATACTATTCAGCCATAGACATGAAGGATTTGTGACAATACAGACAAACCTTGGGGGAATCACACTAAGTGAAACAAATGAGACAGAGAAAGACAAATACTGTATAATCTCATGGCTGTGTGGAATCTAAAAAAACCTCAAGTCCTAGAAAGAGATCAGATCTGAGGTTGCCAGAGGTGGGGGAAGGGGTTGGAGGATTTGGGTTTGAAGGTGGTTACAATCTCTCAATTTGTAAGTTATTAGATAAATGAGTTCCAGGGATGAATGCATGAGATGACTATAGCTAACAATACTCCTGCTCTGTATACTTGGAAGTCACTAAGGAAGAAGATCCTAAAAGTTATTACAAGGAAAAAACATTTTTTATAACTGTGAGGCGACGGACATTAACTGAACTTACTGTGGTGATCATTTCACAATCATACATATATCCAATCATCACGCATGCCTCAAACTGCAACAGTGTTATATGTCAATTATATCTCAATATAACCGGAAAAAAAATTTAGAAATCTTTCACTGCCTATCTTCGCCCATGATAAAAAATTCATTCCTTCATTTAAAAATAGTGTCATAAGAGGATAGATACTGCATGATTCCACTTACATGAGGTGCCCACAGCAGTCAAATCTGTAGACACAGAGAATAGAATGGTGGATGCCAGGGCCGGGAGGAGGAGGAGGGGATGGAGAGTCAGTGTTTCATACTCCAGAGTTCCAGCTGTGCCCCATGAAGTCCTGAAGACGGATGGTAATGAGAGATGCACAGCAAAGCAGATGTACTCCATGCCGCCAAGCTGCACCCCGAGAAACTGCTAAAATGACAAATGCAATGGATATTTCAGCACGATTTTTTTAAAAAATTAAAAACATTTATTGAGTGACTACTAGAGGTCAGGCACTGTTCTAGGTCTGGGGAAAAAGCTATTAATCAAAAGACAAACATTTACTACTCTTGAAAGACTTACATTCTAGTCAGGCTGTTATCAATAAAAATTTCTGCTAATCTACAGCAGAAATAAAGGATAAAGAAGCTGAATAAACAAGAGAACAGATCAATGGAACCAGGAGCTAGTTCTTTGAAGAGGTGAACAAAATTGATAAATCTCTAGCCAGATTCATTTAAAAAAAATAAAAAAGAAAAAAAGGAGGGGGACTCAAAATCACAAATGAAAGAGAAGAAAGAGCAACCAACACCACAGAAATACAAAAAGATCATAAGAAACTATTATGAAAAATTACATGCCAACAAGTTGGACAACCTAGAAGAAATGGATAAATTCCTAGAAACATATATCCTACCAACACTGAGTAAGAAAGAGATAGAAAATTTGAACAGGTTTCCAGCGATGAAATTGAGTCTGTAATAAAAAAAAAATTCACAACAAACAGTATTCCAGGGCCAGACGACTTCATAGGTGAATTCTACCAAATGTTCTCAAGCTTTTCCAAAAACAGGAGAGGAAGGAAAATTTCCAAATTTATTCTCTGAGGCCAGCATTACCCTGATACCAAAAACAGATAAAGATACCAGAGAGAGACAGAGAGAGAGAGAGAGAGAATATTACAGGCCAATATCTCTGATGCACATAAACGCAAAATTTCTCAACAAATACTAGCAAACTGAATCCAACAATACATTAAAAAAATCATTCACTACAGTCAAGTGGGATTTATTCCCAGGGTGTGCAAGGGTGATTCAATATTTGCAAATCAGTGTGATACATCACATAAATAAGAGGAAGGATAGAAACTTGTATGATCGTTTCAATACATGCAGAGAAAATATTTGACAAAATATAATATACATTCATGATAATTGAAAAAAATATCCCTCAACAAAGTAAGTTTAGAGAGAACATCCCTTAACATAATAAAGGCCATGTATGAAAAGCTCACAGTGAAAATAATACTCAGTGGGGAAAACCTGAGAGCTTTCCCCCTGAGGTTCAATAACAAGACAGGATGTCCACTTTCACCACTTTTATTGAACATGGTACTGGAAGACCTAGCCACAGCGATCGGACAATGAAAAGAAATAAAAGGCATCCAAATTGGTAAGGAAGAAGTAAAACCTCCACTATTTGCAGATGACATGATACTATATATAGAAAACCTAAAGGCTCCACCAAAAACCTACTAGAATAAATGATAAATGAGTTTAGTAACATTGCAGGATATGAAATCAATGTGCAGAAATCCACCGCCTTTCTACACACTGATAATGAAGCAGAAGAGAAATTAAGAAAACAATCTCATTTACAATTGCACCAAAAATAATAAAATATCTAGGAACAAACTTGACCAAAGAGGTGAATAACCTATACTCTGAAAACTATAAAATACTTATGAAAGAAACTGAAGATGATGCAAACAAGTGGAAGGACATTCCACGCTCATGGGTTGGAAGAACAAATATTGTTCAAATGTCTACCACCTGAAACAATCCATAGATTTAATGAAATCCCTGTCAAAATATTGGCAACATTTATCACAGAACCAGAACGATCCTACAATCTGTTTGGAACCACAAAAGACCCTAAATAGCCAAAGTAACCTTCAAAAAGAAAAACAAAACTGCAGATATCACAATTTCCGACTTCATGTTACATTTCAGAGCTACAGCAATCAAAACAGTATGGTACTCGCACAAAAACTGACACACACATCAATGGAACAGAATAGAAGACCCAGAAATAAACCTCTAATTTTATGATCAATTAATCTTCGGCAAAGCAGAAAGAATACCCAATGGGAAAGAAGTGGTGTTGGGAAAACTGGACAAGCTACATCCCAAAGGATGAAATTGGACCACTTTTTTACATCATACACAAAAAACAAAAATAAGCTCAAAATGGATTAAACATCTAAATGTGAGACCTAAAGCTAGAAGTCCTAGAAGAGAACCCAGGCAGTAATTTCTTGGACACCGACTATAGCAATATTTTTCTAGATATGTCTCCTGAGGCAAGGGAAACAAAAGTAAATATAAACTAGGGGGACCACATCCAAATAAAAAGCTCTGCATATCAAAGGAAATAATCAACAAAACTATAAGGCAGCCTATAGAATGGGAGAAAATATTTGCAACTGCAAATATTTAGTAATAAATATTTAGTAATAAAAATAAAGAACTTATACGACTCAACACCCCAAAAAACAAGTAACCCGATTAAAAAATGGGCAGAAAACATGAACAGACATTTCTCCTAAGAAGACATAGAGATGGCCAATAGACACATGACAAGATGCTCAACATCACTCATGCTCTGGGATGAGCAAATCAAAACTATGTTGAGGTATCACCTCGAACTTGTCAAAATGGCTAAAGTCAAAAACGCAAGAAATAACGAGTGTTGGCGAGGATGTGGAGAAAAAGGAACCCTGGTGCCCTGCTGGTGGGAATGCAAACTGCTGCAGCCACGTGGAAAACAGTATGTTTTTTTTCCTCAAAAAGTTAAAAATAAAATTACTATATAATCCAGCAATCATACTACTAAGTATTTATCCCCAAAATACAAAAACACTAATTGGAAGGGATACAGGCTTCCTGAGGTTTACAGCAGCATTATCTACAATAGCCAAAGTGTACACAGATTGATGACTGGATATGGAAAATTATATATATATATATATATATATATATATATATACACACACACACACACACGATTATATATATAAAAATGGTGTATATATATACACACACAAATGGGATATTAAATATATATTATATACACATAATGTAAATAATATATATTATGTATATAAATATTACAAATGCATATATACATAAAATTATATATACACACACACATATACACAGTGGAATATTACTCAACCATGAAATAGTGAAATCTTGCCATCTGCAACAACACGGATGGAGCTAAAGAGTTCAATGCAGGTGAAATAAATCAGAGTGAGACAAATACCATATGATTTCACTCATATGTGGAATTGAAGAAACAAAACAAATGGCTAAAAGAAGGTAAGGGAGAGAGAAACCAAGAAACAGACTCCTAACCATAGAGAAGAAACTGCTCATTGCCAGAGGGGAGGAGGTGGGGTTGGGTGATGGGGTGAAGGGCACATGTGTCCTGATGAGCACTGAGTAATGTACAGAGCTGTCCAATCACTGTATCATACACCTGATACTAATATAATGCTATATGTTAATTATACTGGAATTAAACTTAAAAAAAATCTACTGATCTGATTGGTGATAATGCTATCTTACTGTTTTAATTTTGCATTTTTCTAATTCCTAATAAAGTTTCATATAATTTCACATACTTATGGACCATTTGTATTCTATGAAGTGCCTCTTATTACCTGCCCATTTTTTTTCTATCGCATCGTCTATTTCTTATTAGTTTGCAGCAGCTCTTTGTATTTTATGGCTACTATCTTTTTTGTTTGTTTGTTTTGTTTAATATGTTGCAAATATCTGCTGAGTCAACAGCTTGGCTTTGGGCTTCTCTCCCTGTATCCTGTCCCTGGCAGTCTGTAAGTCAACTTCTCCCTTCATGGCTGCCATGGCTTTGCTTAGGCTGATCTTCTCCATCCTAAGATTTAAAAAAAAATTCTCTGACACCTTATCCTGATACTTTGATAATTTTCATAGGTCTTTAATCTCTCCAGAGTTAAATTTTATGTTTGATGAGGAGAAATTTATTTTTTTATATGGGAACAAATTATACCCAAACCATATACTGAATTATCAGTCCATATTTTCCACTGATTTAAAATATCACATTATTGGTGATAGTTCCTTATTTTCCTTCCACTGACCTTTTTGGGTACTCCTTCCCAGACACCATTTATTTTAATTTCTGTAGCTTTTCTTTTTTTTTTCAAATGTATTTTTATTCCTAGAAGGGCAAACCTTCTCTAAGAATCTTTAAAATTTTTCTTAGCTATTTTTGTGCATTTGCTTTTCCAAACAATTTCAGAATCAGTTTGATACTGTACAGAATTCATAATTTGGGGAGTATTGGCTTTAAGATATGGAGTCTTCCCATTCAGGAACAAAAGAAGTGTCTCTGCTTATTACACCAGAATTAAGGGTCAATGGGATGAGTGTCTCACAGGAGAGATGGAGAGCCCTTTGGGAATGTGAGTTTGGAAGAGTCGTGTGCAGACAGCCGCTGGGAAGGAAGCAGGGCGGGAACAGCAGCCGAGGTGACTGGCCTTCTGGGAGGTGTATTTGCCAACAAAGGCCCTGGAGCGGTGGCTGGGACAGGGCAGCACCTGCTGGTGTACTAACCAGGGTTAATGATCCTTTAGGATGAGCACTGGGTGATATGCTATATGTTGGCAAATTGAACTCCAATTTAAGAAAAAAAAGACGCTTTAGCTTTGAGGTCAGTTCTAGGTTCACAGCAAATCAGAGCGGGAAGCGCAGAGATGGCCCCAATAGCCCCTGCCCCCACTGTGCACGGCCTCCTGTGTGCACATCCCCTCCTGGCGTGGGACACATGTCGCACCTGCTGAACCTACAACACGCAAGCCACTGTAAGTCCATCACGTGGAGTCCTCTTGCCGTCACCGCCCTAGCATCCTCTGTGCTCCCCATTCACCCGCCCTCGTCCCCAGAGCCTGGCAACCACTGATCTTTTTACCATCTCCACAGCCCTGGCTTTTCCAGGATCAGGCAGCGTGTGGCCCTTTCAGATCGGCGCGTCTGAGTCAGTGGTAAGCACCTGAGGCTCCTCCGTGTCTTTGCATGGCTCATTGCTCACTTGTTTTATTGCCAGTGGGTCATCTGCTGACCGGACTCAACAGTTTACCCGTTCAACTCGCTGACGCGTGCCCTGTTTGCTTTTAGGGTTTGGTAATCCTGAGTGTCTCCGTATCGTCCGTGTGTGGCTTTCTGCACAGACAGACGTAGGTTTCGGAGTCTCCGATAAACCAAGGGGTGTGGGCTGCGTGGCACGGGGAGAATGTTCGGTCTCCTAGGGAAGGGCCTGGCCACGCCACGTCCCCAGCAGTCCACCACATGTGAGGAGCCGTGGGGGGGGGAGCACGTGAGCTGCACAGGACTCGGGGTTGGGATCACAGGCTCTGGTGGACATCCAGCCCCGAGACAAGAGACCTTGAGAAAAGGGAGCACTCAGACTTCTCGTGTCCAGGACAGGACCAGCGTCACCGACTACAGCTGGGTTCTCCTTCTGCACTTCCATGGAAGGGGCCGAGCCTGGGACAGGAAACACGCCTTCGGATGTCACAACAATCACCTGAGCAGTCTTGGTTCTGCTCAGACCCACCCCTTAAGGACCTCGGTGCCTGGGGGCCTCGGAGGCGCAGTAGCAAAGACTGTACCGTGGAGCCTTCCTTTGGGAAAATTATTTTCTTTCTAAAAGGACATTTCTTCAGTGTGTGGAATAGACTTCACCACACTAAGAGCTTTGGAGGACGAGGGTTTGTGGGGAGCTCATCGCCCTCGACTGGGGCACGCCACCTCATCCCACGTAGAGGCCATGCCTGGGGAGGCCTGCTCTGGAGCCAGAGCTGGGGGGCTCCAAATTTGGGGATTGATGGGCCTGGAGGATGTTGGATCTCCCTGCTTTGCTCGATCAAGAAGGCTCAAGGGGGCAGGCGTCCACTCAGCGTTCGCTCTGATGGAGAAAGTGATCCTGGTCATTGCTTTTTCTCTTGGAACTTTTCTAATCAGAATGGATCTTGCTGTCAGGAGGGCCAGAGGCCATCAGAAGTGAGCTATGGCGAAGGTGATTTCCTGGACAGGCAGACGCGTGGAGCCCATGCACTTGGACTTTTTTTTTTTTTTTAGTCTAACAAGAATCAATATTTAAGATTATGCAATGTCCATACCAGCCCGAAATAGCTGCCAACCCAAGGACAAGGGTTGGATAATTTACAATGCAAGGAATCCATTCTTTTTGAGAGGGGGAAGGGAAAAAAATCAAGATTTAAGCTTTTTATCCTGGGCTGAACTTTTCTCCTCCATTCTTAATGGCACCGGACGTAAATAAACCATCCATTTTGTTTTGTACGAGAGGTCTCCACTTTGCAGAGACTCCGAGGAAACGACAGGCCGGTTTCAGATCCTCAACCTGCACGGGTCTGAGCTATAACGGCCTTGTAAACAACGCTCATTTACATGTTTCCAACTTATAATCTTGTCCTTTAGTCTAATCAAAATCCGCTCTTCTGTTCTTCTTTGCTCCTACAATCAGCAGAGAAAGCCGTTTTATTGTCAGCTACTAATGGTTCCTCTATCCCATATTTTTAATGTGAAGATTAAATATTTATAAACACCTCGTCAATAGCATCCCATAGCCGGGCCCTCCCGATGTGGGCTGCACTGGCTCACTCGGCAGCAGAGGTCACAGGTCAAGGGGCCGTGGACCTGGGCTGCTGCTACAGGGTGGGGCTTGTTCCTCAAAGAGCCTGCCTCCTGGCCAGGGTAAGTTTCCTTTGTCCGCCAAGCCGGGAGGCCCTGGCCTCCGCCACCCTAGAGCTGACCTGCCAGGTGACCTGCCTGGACACGATCCAGCTCGGGCTGTCCTTGGTGGAAGCCAAGAGGCACCAGCACTTTCCCACCACCTGGTAGTGCAGGGCGGATGGGATTTGAGCAAAGAACCAACCTGGCTGGGAGTGGGGGTGGGCAGGACACTTCCCACCTCTCCAGGGGCGCAGGGAGGACCACACTGGTTCCTGAGGGCAAGGGGCAGGAGCCCGACCACTGGTACGAGACTGTGTCCATCCCCCCTCCACCTGCTCCTCTCCTCATCTCTTGGCTCCTCCAGAGTCGGCGTTGATGCTGACACTGTGAGTCATCTCCGCCCCGCAGACAGGTGGCTTGCTCTTCACTGTCTGACCTCTGGCTGAGAAGGGGCAGCTGGCTCTGAGGTGGCAAGTGTCCATGATCTCAGGGCTGTCCAGACGGCTGCATGAGGCCCCAGAACGGCGGGTGCACAGAGAAGGTGTCTGTGGCAGGTCTCTGCCTCCTGAAGGGGTGGCACTCTTGGTGACAGCGTGGGGCTGGGGGCTGCTGGGAGCTGGGGTGATGGGCACGGCCGGGGTGACCAGGCCAGGGCGACGGCCTGCATAGCCGGAGTGCTATGCTGGGGGTGGGGTATGGAGGGAACCCCAGGTCCTGGGTTTCAGACAGGAACGGGCACCCTGTGCGCTTCTGAGCAGTCCGGTCACCGTGAGGGCAGGCTCCAGGGGCCAGCGTGGCAGATGGCGAGCCAGCACAGAGGGGAGGCAGGGAGGCAGGCAGGCGGGGAGCAGAGCCAGGAGGCTGCTGCCGGGTGGACAGACGGATGGTGCAGCCACCCCAGGAGACAGAGGCGAATCCACACCAGCTGCTCCACACGCGTCAGCTTGGGGAACCCTTCGCAGGAGCCTCCCAGCACCCTGGCAGGTGAGCAGGGCTCCCCCCATGCCAGCCAGAGCTCTTGATCCAGAGGCAGCGGCCAGGGAGAATGTGGATGAGGAGGTATGAAGGCCAGGAGGCAGCTGGGCAATCCGGAGCACAGCGCGCCACCCCAGGGACTCGAAACGGGGGCAGTGAGATTCGCTGGTTTTCCTCACCTGACCTTTAACAACCTGGGACGGCAGAGGCCAGTGGGCCGGGATAGAAGCCCAGGTGCGGGGGTGGGGGGGCAGGATGGCCTGGGTGCGTGTCCCCAGCTGGACACAGGAGAAGCTGCATCCTTGTGCCGTTGTGAAGCCTGGAGGGGGGACAGGGACTTGGCCTCCGCCACCGAATCACAACCGAACACCCGTCAAACATCCGGGTCACGCCGGGAGTCCCGCATCCACCCCACTGCTGGTGACCTGGCGGCAAGAGGGCAGAGACAGCCTCGCCCATGCCTCTGCCTTGAACTCCCCTCCACGCCGTGCCAAGTGCAGAAAGGAGCCAAGTCCACCTCCGCTCCCCACGGAGCCGCCCACCGGGGAAGGGCCCAGAATCCGGCCTGTCCTCGGGCAGCTCGTCGTGGGGACGGGCAGCCTCCTCGCCCCACCAGCCCAAGACGCAGAGCAGGGCCGGTGCAGGCCATGTGCCCGCCCCCCACCCCTGCGCATCGTGAGGCTCCGTGGGCTAAACAACGTCCACACGAGAGCTTTGGAAACTGTAAAGGGCTGCCCAAGCATAAAGACTATCCTTGGTTCCAGGCATGAATGGTGCTGGGAGCTTCCTCGAGCACCTGGATTGGGGCGGTCACGGCCCTTCCTCAGGACAGGCCAGATGGCACCCACACGGAGCGAGACCAGCACAGACCTCTCGTGAGCAGGACAGGTCTGGACTCGCAGCGAGCAGGGCTGCCGCCCCAGCAGATCGCAACTCCGCGAGGGCAGGACCCCTCCTGGGTCTCTCGCGTGGACGCCCCGCCAGCAAGGGGCGGACACGAGGGCGCAGCCCGCACCGCAAGTCTCCACGCATCCGACGGGACGGCGAGGGGGCCAGAGCACGGCCAACGTGACACGCTGAGGGAGCGGTATCGGTCATCATCGAGACACAACTGCCGGCCGTCCCCGGGGAGACACAAAACGAGCCGAGCAGCCTGGGAGCACATGCGCCCCCGGTGGGCCTGGCTCGGGGGAGGGCCGGCTCCCGTAAGCGCCGCAATGATGATGAATACGTATTGATTTCTGCAGGGCCTCTCCGGAGCCCCAGAGCACTCCATGCACTTATTGGAAAGTGCCTGAAACCAAATTGAAGACAGGCCCAATGAGGAGAATCAATCCAAACGCTAAGGGCATCTGAGGGCTTCGGAGCAAATGGGGAGAGACAACAGGTACTCAGCCGCCCCCACTTCCAGACACTTAAGGAAGACACTTTGCCCCACTCCGCTCAATAGCCTGCCGTTGCCTAAGCTGGAAAACTGAAATTTAGAGGTCAGGGTGTGCACACGGAGGGGGCGCGCTTGGTTTCAGGCAAGGACTCGGAGCGGCCTGCAGATTCGCTGGCCCCGGCGCCCCCGCCCTGGCCTGGCACCGCCGGGGTGCCCGGGGCCTGCTGGGGGAGCCCTCCTCCACACCCACTGAAACCACTTTCTGCAAACAAAACCACTTTCTAACAACTTTCTCCTTGGAAATAATTTCAAACTAACAGGAAAGCTGGCAGAAGAGTGTAGACAACGCCCCACACTCCTTCCCCCGGGGGCCCGGCCGCCAGCGGCATCATTACTGACCTGCCTGCCCACGGCTGTTTCCCCAACCGCTTGGGAGGACGCTGAACCCACCCTGGCTCTTGGTCCCCAGGTACTTCCGCGGGTGCTTCCCGGGGCCGGAGTGCTTCTCAGGTGGACCTGCCAGCTCGCAGCCTCCGTGAGCGTCGCTCTGACATGGGGTCTCCTTCGCCCGTATGTCCCGTCCCACGTAGCACCTTCCCTTCCACTGCGGGGTCTGGTCTAGGGCAGGGGCTGCCCTTCGGTGCCGTGTTCTTCAGGCTCCGCTCACCTGAGCATCCCGTCTCCTCGGACACTGACAGTTTTGAAGAACGCCGGTTTTCACAGCAGCTTTCAGCCCGGGCTGCTGGGCTGGAGGAACGGGTTCCATGTCCCATAGACACGGGGACCAGACCTTGCCCCGGCCCTCGCTGTGACCACGCCGTCTAGAGCCCAGGGGGTTGGGCCTGTGGCTACCCAGCTGCAGGAGCCCCCCGGGTAGGGGTGAGGAGGGCAGAGGGTGTGCACGTCTCTGGAGGGGTTTTTGGGTCACCAGCCCCTTGGCTTATAGGGCAGCTTTCCCTTGAGGTGTGCAGGTGTCTGTGAGGCCCATGGACCACTGTCCAGCTCAGCACTCAGTGCACCAACGCATGGCTGAGCTGCACCCTCAGAATCACTCATGAGCAGGGCACCAGGGGGGCTCTGTCGGTGAAGCATCTGCCTTCAGCTCAGGTCATGATCCTGGGGCCCTGAGATTGAGACCTGCATTGGGCTCCCTGCTCAGTGGGGAGCCTGCTTCTCCCAATCTCCCCGTGTGTGTGCACGCACACACATACATCCTCTCTCTCTTTCTTAAAGAAATAATTTTTTTTTTTAAGAAATAAAATCTTTAAAAAAGATTCACTGATGAGCAAGGATGCTGAGGAGCCCATTTCATATCCGGCGGAGAGGCAACTTAACCAAGACTGGTATTAAGTGACCTTGCTCTGTTCTTAGGATACCCCCACCCCCACTATACCCAGAACCCAGGAAACAGAAGCTGGTGGAGTCTAGGAAGCCCGAGTGAGCAGAGTAGACTCTGCAAACAGCTGCCTTTTTCTTACCTTGGGTAACAAGACAGAGGGGGTTCTGAAGAGAGAAACTAGAAGACGCGGGGTCAGGAGACAGAAGACAAAGTCTAGCTGATGCAGCGCTGGCCCTGCCCTGTCTGCCTGGGCTGACCTGGCACCCTGGACACCCGGCCGAGGGCCCTGAGGGGCCCGGCACCCCCCTGGGGGACCAGCCTCTACCTCCTGAGGAAGGCAAGAGCAGCTGTGAATGCAGAGGCCGCAGAGGCTCTGGCGGGCTGGCCACCCCTGGGCTGCCCCCATGCGCCCCGTCCAGGCCTTTTTCACAGGGCGCTGCAGGACCAGGCCCCCGAGGGCCACAGCAACTCTGAATGGCCTCCTCCCTTGTGTGCTGCAGGCTCCATCTCAGGAAGGCCCCTTACAAGATGTGTCGCTATTCGATTTTCAGGAGTTCCCTTAAGCAGCAGCAAAGGGAGGGAGGACACGGGGAGGAGAGCGGGCATGTGCTGGGAACGGGGTCCGTGGAGGGAGAAGCAAGAGTGGGCGGCGAGCTGCTAGTCTGCACAGAATGAGCACAGGTTGTGTTCCCCAAAATGCTCCCTGCCTGTGCTGCTTCGGGCATGAAACCCCAAGCAAAAGGGGTTTGGTATTTCCTCTGCAGAATTGTATATTTGCAAGGTGCCAACTCTTACCACTCTGAGCCTCACGCAGGGAGAAGGCATCCTTTGGAAGTGACCTCTGCCCTGCACATTCTGGAACATGGTCCCAGTGCGGGCGAAGTAGGTGGAACAAGCACGGTGATGTTGAAGACCCGCCAGGCCCTGAAAAGATCAATGAGCTTGAGACACACTTCGTGTGACAGGCTGTTTCCTGACTGTCACAAGCAGTCTTCCCATGCTCCTCTGCAGTGTGACTTCCCCCGACATCATCATGCAGTGGGGCCTACATCCCCGTCTCCTGAAACGAGCCACCCTGTGACTTTGACCAATAACAGAACATGGTGGATGTGAGGTTGTGCGAGCTCGTGGGCCTCTAGTGTGTGCAGCCTCTGTCCTCGCCCATTCGCTACACAGGCCCAAGGCTGCCATGTGAGGAAGCCTCTGGAGTAGTTGGCGGTGGGGGGTCAGGTGGGAGAGAACACAGGTGACCCATCGACAGTGAGCAGCAAACACTGGACATGTGCACCAGGCTATCCGGGACCATCTGCCCCTTCGGCTGGATGGACCACATGAGTGAGGAACAGCCCAGCCCAGCCCCGGAAACATGAGAAATCAATCATCACTGCTGGAAGTTTCTGTGGGGTGCCACCCCGCAAGAATCTAGAGCACAAAGAGCTGGTTTTAGGCAGCAGGTGGGGGCTGAAAGGTACTGAGGAGACATGCAGAGGGGGATGAGCAGTGAGGAGTGGCCGGGAGAGCCACAGCGTGGCCTGAACCAGGTGGTGGCAGAATGAGCAGCAAGACTCTCATTGGCAGTTAACGTGGAAAATAGGAAACGTGCCTAAGCTTGTAAACACGGGTAAAAGCATTCCTAGGTAGGCTTCTGGGAGTACCAGTTAGCCGCCTACAGCTATGCAGGGCGAGACGCAGAAGACAGAGAAGAGCTAAAAACAAAAACAAAAAAAAACAAAAAACAAAAAAAAAAACCCAAATGGGCCCCCGCTGAGGACCCCCCCCCCGCCAAACCCAACTGGTGTCTGCAAGTGGGATTGAAAGAATATAAGTACATCAGGATTACCTACTGAGTTCAAAAAATAAATGTACTTCACATTTTCAGTTTCAACAGTCAGCTAAATATTCCTAAACAAGAAATGGACTCAGAGTAGAGCCTGAATCGAGAATATGACCATAAAGCCCCAGAAAGATAGGAAGCAGTGCCTCACAGACTTTCTCAACAAGGGAAAAAGGGCTCCCCAGACTCTGAGCACTGGCTTGTAGAAGCTCACAGAAGCCTGATAATACCCAAAGTAGAGGCAGGTTCATCTTGGACAGAATGACTTTGGGGGGAATAGAGGAAATTCCAACAAGATTCCTAGGAGGCCTACAACACTTTTAAGAGAATAATACTAATGAGAACACTAGTAGCTTGGACCAAAAAGGGCAAACACCAAAGGAAAAGATGCTTGTGGGCCTCCAGCTCTATCAGAATCAGATGCAGAGAGCTACTGATCTTCAAAACATGGGTCCTTCGTGATGGAAAAGAAAGGACCTCCAGTGAGCAGAACAAGAGAACAATGGACAGAACAGGGAACTAGGAAATCCTTCCTGGGAGCAGAAATGGGCCTTAATCAAGGAGTATCTCCTGCCTCTGCAGTTGGGGCCTCTGACAGCCTGGTCCATCTGGATCTCAGAATTGGTAAGGACCAGGGACTTCCAAGTGCTTCATTCATGCTGGCCCTGTTTGTGGGGTGATTTGGTTAGCTTAGAGATCTCTGGATTGAGGAGTCACACCAGAGGAGGGGTGTGTGGATCTCCAGATGGACCTGACATAGATCATGGGAACCTGGCCTCTGAGTCTGATGTCCTAACTGGGATAAGCGTTTTGGGCATCCCGAGATGGGAGAAAGAATATGGCGTGTGTAGGAAGAACACAGTTTGCGGCCAGATTGTGGAATGTGACAGATTGAAACCATGGCCATGAATTCGTTCTTCGCAGAAGGTATGTTTCTCTGCAATAAAATTTTGCCCTGTCTGCCATATATATCTCAACTGTATTAAATCGGGGCTGACCTGGTGATTTTGCCTTGGTCAACGGAATGTGGCAGAAGTGATACTGCATGAATTTAGAGCCTAGGACTCAGGTTGCCCTGGGACTTGTGCCTTTGCCCTCTCTGAATACTGTCCTGAGACCAGGAAGCTCGTCCAACCTACAGGAGAAGGAGCGGCCATGTGACTGAGAATGGAGGGGTCCTCCGTGGAGAGCTGGTGTCGTGTGCTGAAGATGTGAGTGAGGCTAATGCCCATGTCCAGTCCTGCAGGCCCTCCTGCTGAAGACAGCCATGTGGGGGACCCAGGTGGAACCAGACGAGGAAGTAACCAGCCAACCTATGGGAAAGTGAAATAATCACTATTGTTTTATGTTACTAAATTTTGGGGCAATGTGCTATGCATGAATAGAAAACTGTAACACCTACCATTGAGCAAAGACGAACGAAAAGTAAACATGAAATATTAGTATCAGGAATGAGGGAAAAAAAAGACATTGTACATTGAGGGGGTATGTACTACTGTGAACCTCACTGTGCTTGAAATTTAATAACTTAGACAAAACAGATAAACTCCATAGAATATAAAACTAGAACTGACACAAAATAAATAGAACATGTAAATAGCCCTCCATCACTTTTTAAAATTGCCTCTGTAAATAAAGGCCTTTTCACATAGAAAACTCCAGGCTCAAAGAACTTCAATGGTAAATTCTACTGAACATTTGAGGGAGAAACAAGATGAAACTTACCACACTGTCTCAGAGAAGAAAGACACAGCTCTTCCCAACACATCTTAGGAGTCCAGCAAAAGCCAAAAGCCTGATATCAAACTTTGATGACAATGAAAGAGGAGAAGAAAATTATAAGTCAATATCATTCTTGAGCAGAAATACAAAAATCCAACACAAAATAATAGCAAATTAAATCCAGCAAAATATAAGAAGCATAATATGTCACAACCAAGTGAGTTTATTCCAGGAATACACGGTTACTTCAGTGTTTGAAGATTAATTGTAATTTAGTACTTAGCAGAGTAAGAAAAACACCATAGAATCATCTTACTAGAGGCAGAAGGAGCATTTGATAAAATAAAACTCATTCAACCCACTTATGAAAATTCTCAGCAAGCAAGGAATGGAAAGGAATGTCCTCCAGGAGGTAACAGGCACAGAAGCCTGTGTCTGATGTCATGCTCAGTGTCAAGATCTGGAATGATTTTCCCCTAAGAGGAGGAACATGGCAAGAGTGCCTTCTTTCCACTTCTATTCCACACCAACCGGAGGTCATAGCCAGTGAAATAAGGCAAGAAAAAGAAATGAAATGTATTAAAAAAATGGGAGAGGAAAAAGTTAAACTTCTCTCCACAGCCAATACTATTCTATGCAGAGAAAAATCCTAAATCTAATGGAAAACTGCTAAAACTAGTTGGTGAAGCTTTTAAGGTTGTGAGATTCAAAGACAAACTAAAAATGTTAATGAGCCAAGGTCAGGCAGTAGGAGAAGCTGTCACAAGTTGGAGGGGACTACGGAGGTGTGGCAACCAAATGCCACAGGGTGTCTTGGATTGGATCCTGGAACATGAATGTTAGTGGAGAAATCTGAGTGAAGTCCTTAGTTAATAGTATTTACCACTGTTAGTTTCTTAGTTTATTTCATAAACTAAGCACATTGTAGTGCTACAACGTAAGATGCTGAGAAGCTGGGCCCATGGCATATGGAGACACTTTTTAATATGCTCACATATCTCTCTTTTTAAAGATGCATTTATTTATTTTTAATTTATTTTTATTTATTTATGAGAGAGCGAGCGAGTGAGAGAGAGAGCACGCAGGGAATGTGAGAGAATCTCAAGCAGACGCCATGGTGGGTGCATGGCCCCACGTAGGCCTCAATCCCACGACCCTGAGATCACAATATGAGCCAAAAACAAGAATTGGATGCCTAACTGACTGAGCCATCCCTGCAACTCTCTTTTAAGCCTAAAATTATATAGGGACTTTAAAAACATGGAAGAGGTCAGTGGTGTCTTCTTGAGCACAGCACAACTAGTGTGGCCCTGGAGGCAGGAAGGGCAGGGGCACCTCCTCTGCCAATTTGTTGTTTGTGTCTGAGAGCTGTGCCCAGGCACTCAGCTGTGAACTTTCTTCCACCAAAGACTCTGAAGCTACTTAATACCCCTTAACATGTCTGTTATTGCCTAAAATAATAGTAATAATCACCACTAAGAAAATGTAAAGGCCAGCCAGACTGGGAGAAAATATTTCTCAGAGGAATTGCTTCTAGAATATATGAAGAACTCCTACAACTCCATATCGGGATGACAAATGTAAAAAATGAGAAGGAAGCAAACAGCCACATTACCGAGAAGACATAAAACAGCCAGGAAACACAAGGACGAGCTTAATACCATGAGTCATCCAGGAAATGCAGAATAAAGCAATAAAGCCACCAAGATTTCACTTCACAACCATTAGGGGTCAAATTAAACACGGCAACAACGCTAAATGCTGTATATATTTCTGACGGGTTTGTAAAAACGGTTCAACCACTTTGGAAAACTGAATGTGTCTATAGAGATAAATATGCATCTACCCAGCAACCATATAAGATAAGCACATGCCCGCAAAGGACTTGAACGAGAATGTTCACAGCAGATTTATAAAAGCTGAAAACTCCTGTCCGTCAACAAAATAACGAATGAACAAAGAGTGGTACATTCTCACGATGGAATATTAATCCGCAATAGAAAATGAACTTTGGAGGCGGGCAACAACGTGGCCAAGTGTCAACCATTGTGCTGAGTGAAGCAGCCGGATACTAACCAGCGCACAGCGTGGGGCATGGGTGGCGTCGTCTGCCTTCGGCTCAGGTCATGATCTCAGGGTCCTGGGATCGAGGCCCACATCGGGCTCCCTGCTCAGTAGGGGGTCTGCTTCTTCTACTTCTCTCTCCTACATAAAATCTTAAAAAAAAAAAAATAAACAGGGCATAATGTGTGCTCCACCCCCAGGAAGCTCATGGGAGAACCAGTCCACAGCCAGAGGCAGAGCAGAAATTCCCATGGGGCGGGGATCACTAGGAAGGGGGCAGGTGGGAAGTTTCTGAAATGATGGAAAAGGGGTCTTTTAAAAATGTTTGAATATATACATCATACATATACATATACTATCATGTATGTTACATATCATATGTCACACATCATATATGAGTGTTCGTACATAAACAGTTGCCATTTTACGATACAGTTCAGTGGCATCAAGTACATTCACAAGGTCCTGCAACCATCACCGCGGCTCATCTCTGGAACTGCTGTTTAATCATCCCAAATGACTGAACCACACCCACACCCGTGACACACTCCCTCGTCATCCCTCTCGGGCTCCTGGTCTGTCTGTGAACCTGACTGTTCCGGGCACCGTGTAAGCGGAATCCAGCCGCACTGACCTGTGTCCGGCTTACTCCATAACGTCTTCAGAATTTGTCCACGTTGCAGCTGCTGCCCGGACTTGGTTCCTTTTTTTCAGGCCGACTGGTATCCATGGGGTGGATGTGCTGCATTTTGTTTATTCATTCATTTGTCCATCGATGGGCATTTGAGGTTGTTTCCACCTTTTGGCCACTGTGAATAACGCTGCTATGAACATGGGTGTGCAGATATCCATAAGGAAAGTTCTGTACCTTGATTGGATGTTAGTGACACAGGGTACACATTTTCAAAACGCATTAACTGATAGGCGGAGCCTCTGGGAACTACCCCAGGTCTCTCAGACCCTATCACCATAGGCCGTAGGTAGGGTCTCCCACCCCCGATGTACACCTGCCGACCACCCCCCTGGGGGGGCTTGGGAGGAAACCCTCTCCTCCAGCCTTGAGCTAGGGCTCCCTGCCTGCCCCTCACACCACCCAATCCAGCCCTCCACAAGTCACCTGCACACAGGGAATGGCTAGCCTTCCCAGGACACCCTGCTGCCTGGCCCCGTGCACCTCACAGTACTCCAGCGTCCGTCCGGTCAGCCCCAGGGCGTCCACTCTTTGCATCTGAGGCCCTGGATGCAGCCTGTCTCATCTAGAATGGCTGTGCCTGCATTCAGTGGGAAGTAGCCTGGGCTCCCGAACCATCCCCAGGCCTCCCTACACAGAGAGCAGCAGGGTCTTCCAGCATTTTGGGGACGACTCTGCATTTTTCTTTCTTTTAACAAATAAACAACAGAACTGACATAGGCTTACGGCCCTCTCGCTTTCCATGAAGAAAGTTCTGCGTTGCATTAATAAAGAGAAACAGTAGGAATCATGGCAAAAATAATAAACAAGCAGCTCTGCTGGAGAGGAGGAGCTGGAGCTCTCTCTAGGGGACCTGTGCTACTCCTGAGCTAGTTCTTTGTGAAATAAGTTTGATCTGTCCTCAAAAATAATTAAAGCAGCTTATACTTCTGTGAAGACAAATGGCAGAGCAGAAACTCTGAAGGTGAACGCTCTCTCCCAGCGCACGGTGCCTACCTGTTGGGGCAGCTCACCCAGCTAAGCCCGTCCTTTGCTCTCCTGCCCGGGCCATCCCACAGGCTGGAAGGGGATCCCCGGTGCATTCCCAGCACGTTGGCATCAGCTGTGGGCAGGCGCTGCCCTGCAGGCCCAGCATCCCTTCAGTCTGAGCTGCGGGCACAGCCCCTGGCCCTAACCCCCAGTGCCTCCCCGGCTGGCTCGTCTCCCTCATGCCAGGGGTGAGGAGCTCTGTCCCGAGCAAGAAGGCGGCCTCGCCTACAGCTGGGAACCACCAATAGGCCCCCCTCAATACCCTGTGCCTAGCAAAGTCCACAACCAGGCAGGTCACAGAGAAGGGGGGTGTTTGGACTGGTTGCCCCTCCTGTAGCGCCTGACAGGTTGTTTCCAAATATCACAGAATCGGTGAAGAGGCTGGCTCACTGCACAGCATTCAGCTACCTGACCCCGACCCCCGTTGCTCTGGGTCTCTCTGCCCAAGGTCAAGGGTCAGGGCTGCTCCCTGTCCCAGGTCCAGTTGGGAGAAGGGCTCACATCTCCAGTAGAGCCGGCTGGCCCTGGTGGCTGTGGCAGGCGCCGGTTGTCCTGAAGTTTTTCAGGCGTTTTCTAATTTCCTGGTTGTTTTTCAAAGCTCTGTTCTTTTCTCCTCCATAAACTGATCTTTAAGAATGGTTGTTTGATAGGGGCGCCTGGGTGGCTCAGCTGGTTAGGCAGCCAACTCTCGGTTTCGGCTCAGGTCATGATCTCAGGGTCATGAGATGGAGCCACATGTCAGGCTCTGTGCTCAGCAGGGAGTCTGCTTGAGATTGTCTCTCTCCCTCTGCTTCTCTCCTTGCTTGCTCTAAAAAAAATAAATAGGGCACTCGGGTGGCTCAGCGGTATAGCGCCTGCCTTCAGCCCAGGGCGTGATCCTGGAGACCTGGGATCCAGTCCCACGTCGGGCTCCCTGCATGGAGCCTGCTTCTCCCTCTGCCTGTGTCTCTGCCTCTCTCTCTGTCTCTCATGAATAAATAAATAAAATCTTTAAAAATAAATAAATAAATCTTTAAAAAAAAAGTGGTGTTTGATATACAAAGCACACAGTGTTTCACTGGTAAATTCCCTAACCAACATATCAGCATTTGGATGGATATACCAGCATTCAGAAAATGTTAAAACCTATACAAAAAGGGCAGCCCGAGTGGCTCAGTGGTTTAGCGCTGCCTTCGGCCCAGGGCGTGATCCTGGAGACCCGGGATCCAGTACCACGTTGGGCTCCCTGCGTGGAGCCTGCTTCTCCCTCTGCCTATGTCTCTGCCTCTCTTTGTGTCTCTCATGAATAAGTAAATAAAATTAAAAAAAAAAATCCTCTACAAAAAATATTACCATCGACAATATCAAGATATTATTACTACCAACATCATCGGCCTATCTTTGACTTACTGAACTACAGCAATGTTAGGGTTCAATCTGGAAATAGCACTACATGGGTAAACAATCCAAGGGAAGGCCTTTTTAGTTAAAAAGTAAAATGAGTCAATACAATGGTAGGTTGTGTTAATACTGTAAGCTCACAGAACCTTTCCTGAGGTTGCAAAAAGGAACATATGGTGCCCATTTAAAATTCACCAATTACATAGAAGAGGTCAAGGATGAAACCATTTACCGAAGTCAGAAACCTGGTAGGCAGGGGGCGGGCCCGGAGCGGAGCGGGGCTGCAGGCAGGCGCCCCCCAGCCTTCTCGAGCACGTGGTCCCAGCGGGCCCCAAGCACGACTGGCCAGATCCACACCACCCCCGGCTAATGACTGAGGTGCCTCGGGGGGAGTGCCTGGCACAGCGGGAAGGGAGGGACGACAGTCTCCAGCCTGACCGACCGACCGGCACTCTCTGCCACTGATAGCGCCACTCTGGTGGTGACCCCTGCAGCCCACCTTTCCCCCATTTTTCTTGCCAGATTATTTTGAGGGGTGGGAAATTGAAAGATGTATTTACTTTTAAGCTGATTTTATTTTTTTCAGCATCATCTTTACAGGCATATAGAGTATTTTTCCTTAAAAAGGACCTAGAAGACCCTGGAAGCTCCCTGCCTCTCTCTTCCTCTCTACAGCCGGTGACTCTTGGTCACGTTTGCAGCCTTGCACTCACCACCCCGCTTAACAAACGCAGGGGAGAGATTGCTACTGCCTCTGAGAGAGAGGTCAGGAAACACCGAGGTTTAAAAAAATCTTTAAGAAGATTACCTCCCAAATCATTTCCAGACACCACCTCGGTTCGGAGGTTCCTGGCAAAGGAGAGCGACCGTTCCCCAACCGGCTCTGAGATGAAAACCCAAAGACACTCAGCTCAGCTCACCAGATACAGAACAGCGACTTTGAGAATAAAAACATTTTGCAAAAAGCACATTAAGTTTTGAATTTAAAATGAGACCTGATTAGAATGTTTGATCTCGCATCTTTTTATGCTACAAGTCAATGTTTTCTTATGGACAATTTCAAACGTCTATAAAGTGAGCAGAATAGCACGACGAGCCCCATTCACCTATGATCCGGCTTCCACATCCATCACCTACACCCCCTTCTCCCCACGACAACCCTCTCAGGTAAAAGGTACATACTTTGAGACGCACAAATCTTAACTGTACATGGTTGACGAGCGATACATTCATTAACCTGCATCCTCATGAAGATACAGACTTTTCACCACCCCATGAAGCTCTCTCCTGCCCTTTCCCAGGTAAGCCCACCTGCTCCAGGAAACCAGCCTCGTGGATTGTTTTTCTATCACCCACCTACACGGTAGGTTCATTTTTATTGCTGAGTGATATCCCATTGTATGGCCACACTACACACTCATCCTTTCTTTTCATCCATTCTCTTGTTGGGTGCTTTTTAGATTGTTTCTGATTTCTGGTTATTATGAATATACCTGCTAAAATCTTCCGGCATTCCTTCCTTTTTTTTTTTTTTTTCAAGATTATTCTGACCCCTTAGGTTCTTTGTACTTCCAGACACGATTTTAAAAACAGCCAACTTCTATAAAAGTCTACCGGGGTTATAATTGGAATAGCTTTGAATTTTTTGATCAATTTTTGGAGAATTGACACCTTAACCATAAGGGTTTTCCAATCCAGAAACAAAGGATATTCATTTAGGCCTCTACTTTCACTAAGAGAGATTTTGTGGTTCTCAAGGAAAGAGGTCTTGCATGCCATTCATTAAATCTAAGTGTTTTGTTTTTGATGTTATTATGAATAGTATGGCTTTTGAGTTTTCCAGTTGTTTCCATATTTGTTGCTAATTTATAGAAATACCATTGATATTTGCATATTGGCCTTATATCGGTGACCTTGCTAACTCCACATTTTTACAGTTTCTACTTGTTGATTCATTGGGATTTCCTATGTATACATTCAAGCTATCTGCCAACAGGGGTAGTTTTACTTCTTTCCGATCTTTATGAATTTGGTTTTCCTTGTTTCATTGCACAGGCTGGCATTTAAGATAAATGTTGAATAGCAATAGAGCAGATGTATTACCTCGCTCCTCATCTTAGGGGAGAAAACATTTAACATTTCACCTTTAAGCAGTGAACTGTGTACTCTTCATAGAAGCTTTTCATCAGATTGAGAAATCTCCTTTTTATTCCTTCCTTGCATGTTGATTTTTTTTTTCAAGTGATTTTTCTGTGTCTCCTGAGCTGATCTCTTCTATTGTTTCCTTTTATTCTGTCAATAATGCAAAGTATACCGATTTCTGACACTAAGCCAACCTTGCATTCCGGAGAGTTTGTCATTGCTTGGTTTTCATTGCTACTATTTTCTGAGAAAAATTTTTTGCACCTATGTTCACAAAAGGTGTTGGTTTATAAGTATTTTTCTTGTATTTTTTCAGGTTTTAGCATAAGGATTATTAATACTCAAATCTGCTTTATTAAAATCTTTACTACATGTGGCTTCGCTGTAAAAATAGTCCCCCCCGCCCTCGCTGTGGGAAAACTGCTCCAACAGTCAACAGGGTCAGGGAGAGCCGGGTGACAGCAAGCCACCCAGGAGCAGAGCGAGCTGGAAGGTGATAGCTGTGGGCTATCACCCATCTTCTGGCCCCCCGGTCTGCAAGGAGCCTCACTCTTTCAGGCTCTGGGCTCCTAAGAGGGCTGTGCTTTGCCTGACCTCCTGCCACCTGCCACACGGGCCCTCACAGCAGAGGCTGCAGAAGCAGAAGCACTGGAACCCACGCTGTAAACAGATGAGCAGAATCAATCGGGGACTGAAATCACACAGCAGCTTAGCATCTTTCCATGGAGATGATGTGGGCAGGTTCTAGGTTGTCGTAATGTCTGAGTGTTGGAAAAAAAGCACCAGTGTTTCAAGTACTTGGGTCTCTCCATTGAATCAGGGTGACCAACTCCACACCAGCAGATGCAGCCCTCAGATGGACGGTGGGGTCATTCATTCTGGAGGCGAGGGGCGTCTCTGGAGACGGGCAGATTTCATCACCTGCTGAACACCACTCCCTGCTCTACCTCCACAGCACTCTGTGATTTGAAACGATTTCACTTTCCTCTTCGGACTTTCTCCACTAGAATTAAACCCCATGGGGCAGGGACACACCTGTCCTGCTCAGTTACCTCCTGAGAGCCTAGAACAGTGCCTGGCCCATGGTGGATGCTCAAGCCCTCGTTGGAAGGATGAATGAATGAACTGGTGTATAAGATAGTAACTGCTGAGTCCTGTGGACGGATGTGACTTTGAAAAGTGCCCAGTTCAATTCCCTTGGGGAAAACCTTGAATGAGTCCCCTGACAGGGGCTGACTTGAGCTCCCCCCACTGCTAGAATCTTGGCATGTTTTAAATGCAGACCTCAGTTTTCCTGCGGTATATGGGTGGAAGAGTCCTCACCTTACAGCCCTGGAGGATTGAGGAAACATGTCAAAGCACTGGCACAGTTCTACGCAGGTGTGACGTGTTGCTATGATTTTAACACAGACTGTCCAGCAAGACGACCTGGTTGGGCCAGGACCCCGTGGTCACAGAGAAGGCTGCTTGCTGCCCAGGTGGGACTTTTTTTTTTTTTTTTGCATTGAAAATGATCACACAATTGGAATGCATTTTTAAAAGGCTCCTTCCCTATAGAAGTTTTAATAGGAGATATCTAGGAGAAAAAAACATTTCTTTTGGAGTACTCGTTAATTGATACTAAAGCTTACTCACGAAAGGACTTACAACACAAGTCTGACAGTTGACAGGAATTGGGAAATTTACTTCTATTTTAATGCTGAAATGTAGTTCACACTGAATTCCTCCTCCTGGGTGAAATATCCTTCCCTCAATCTTTACAGGACTTTGTAATAAGGGCAGTTGTATGTGCTCATCAAAAATAGAAAGCGGCTGATGGAGTGGACATGTTCCATGTAAATATTTAGTACAGGCGTTGGCGGCTTTTAAATTTGCATCTTGAGCTGAATGTATCTGCTGATTTTCCCATCTGCTAATATTTCTCCATCTGCTAAATACCTGCTACCAGGGGAAGAGGAGGCCTTTGTCATCCCTCTGCTTCACCTCCATGTCCCCTTCACCTGAACCTGGAAGTAGCACCGGCGTCCCGACGAGCAGACGACAGACATGCACGGACCCCACTCAGCCCGTGGACAACAGCCCAGCCCAGGAGCCCCATCGGAGGGAACTCGGGTTTGCCTCCCCAGGGCCACTCCCGGCGTCGCTCCAGCCATGTGGAGCGCAGAGCCCGGGGAGCAGCAGCTGCTCCGGGACACAAGGCCAGCCCTGGAGGAGAGGTGTGTCTGCGTAACATCCACCTCGGACAGCACGGCGAGGTGGCGAGGATGGCACGCCACCGACGCAAGGGGCCAAGAGACACCCAGAATGGGGAGCACTGGCTGCAAGAAGCCAGCAGGAAAACCAGGCCCAGACTGCATCCCTGCAGTCTCATCCAGCCTGGACCCTCCCTTCCCAGGGTCAGAAGGTTCTGGATGTGTCTTTGGTGCCTGGGAAAGGTCTGGAGCCTCAGCACGGAGCTCAGTGTCTCCACCCCCGGCTCCTGCACCATCTTGACTATGGGGAGGAGGGTTGCGTGGACCATGACCGTGGTTTGGGCACCCTGGGGCTTGAGCCCTAACACACACTCCCTCTCTCCCCGAGTGACGCAGGTGAGCTGGCCAGCCTGCCTCCTCGGTGTCTATCATTTACCCCCCAACAGACTTCCCCTTTTTCCTCTTTAGACCCCAAGAAGCCAGAGAGCTCCAGCTGCTCAACTCTGGGGGGAGGGGGGGCCTAGAACAGTCTGAGGGAGAAGGAAGCTGTGGTGCGGCTGCTGCCCCCACGGACAGGCCAACACCCCAGCGTCCACACATCGCGACACAGACCGGGGACAGAATGAAACGGCCCCAAAGAGCAAGAGTTCCATTTTATGCTTAAAATCAAGTCTGTCCCAGGAGGTCCCAACTGTGTAGACACTTGATTGATGGCGGCAAATAATGATTCTCAGTTTTGCTGGGAGCTTGCCTTCGTCGAAAGCCAGAGATGAATAAAATATACGAGAGCACATCAAATATAGTGCAAGGACAACATATACAAACAGTACATTAAGCATTATGGAAGACGATAAAGAGCTGGAAAAACAGATCCGAGTTAGCAGATGGGCTCCGATTCCGGGTCTGTCTGCGGGAATGGGGAGCGGAGGCAGGGACTGCGCGTGGCCCTTCGGTCCTGGGAATAGTTCATTAGGTGGAAAAGCTGAACAGATTAATTTCCACCACCTCTCCCCTGCTAAATTCCCAGCTCCCGGGGAGGTGCTCGGCCACCGCAGCCCCTGCCCGCCAGGCCCCGGGCTTCCCTCCGCAGAGTGCAGTGTCAACAAAAATGCTACAGTGACATTTCTCTCCTGCTCTCAATTACATGTAGGCTTTTCACTGCCAGTATAAAATACATATTGTGCTCCAGCGAGATCCATTGTACTGGGGTCAGCGGGAACTCATTGTCCTTTTTGCTTTAGAACAAGACAATACTGACATCTGTAAGATTTGCTGTAAATAATCCGAGGGCTATAGGTACAGAGCAGTGGCGAGGGGAAAGAGGGAGGGAAGGAGGTGTGGAGAGAGAGCAAGATGCTGAGCCGTGGACCGGATCTGAAGCCACCCGGAGACCCAGGCTTGTCTAGGGGAGGCCGCACCCAACGGTCGGCATCGGTTAGGGGGAGAGCGAGTATGTGGCAAGCGCTACGGGACGACTCGGGCAGAAACACCGAGTGCGGGCAGCCTTTGCCGCTGGGACGGAATTCATCCCTGAGCGGCAGAGAGGCCCGGGCAGGGCTGGCTGTGCCCGTCCTCAGGCAGAGCCGCGAGCCCGGGAGCCACGCGTGGCCTCGAATCCCAGCAACGCGGGTGGCGGGAGCAGAGGATGGTGATGAAGTGCCATGGAGCCACTTCCCAGGCAGTTCAAATCAGTAAGCCAGGACCGGGTGGGGTCAAGAGGCACAAAGACTCGGGAAGCACGGGGGCCTACTGGGGGCCTACTGGGGGCCTCCGGAGTCAGAGTGCTGGGAAATCAAAAGCATGTTTGATAACCAGAGCAGCTCTTTGCCAAAGGAGAGCTTTGTCATGGAAAAGAAAGTTTGGCGACAGGCAGGGATGACAAAGGGCTACCAGGGCCGGGAGATGGTCCAGCCAAGCTTCCAGGCAGGCCCGCAGCCCCTGCACCGCTCCGTGTCGGCCCGCATGGGAGGCCACGCACCCCGGGACCCCGCGTGTGTGCGTGGCTGCACGCAAGCAGCTGTACACGCATGTGCGTCCTGAGAGCTTGGAGGTGGAGCAGATGGCTGGGGCCAGGGCGGCTCTGCTCAGTGACCAGCGCTGCTTCTCTGGCTGTGTGTGTGTGTGTGTGGGGGGGACCGCGGGGCACCCCCGAGTCGCCGGCAGCTCCGAGGGCGCTGCGGCGAATTCCTCTGCGCTCAGGACTTTTAACCTTCAAGACGAAATCTCTTCAGCCTGTGCCTTTTTTCCCTTTGGTCACATCCAGAAAAGTGAGCATGTGATTCCAATTTGAAATTAAAAGTCATGTCTGAATAACAGAACTGCATTCTCATTTCCTAATACCCTGGTTTTTACTACTTTGCATTCAACTGTGAAAAGTCTTTTAAAAACTCGGAACAGCAGTAAAACTTGAATGAATGTTTGACCCATTATTGCATAGCGGGTGCGCCTTCCAAGTAGGAGAGACTGCCAAGTTCTCCCCACCTAATATTTCCACTTTAATTGTGCCACTTGAGAAATTTACGTGCCTCAAAATATGGCATGAATCTTACGCTTATTGCAGTATCATTAGCAGCAACATTTAAGCAACATCTGTGTGCTATAGAACTAATTGAAGTAGCAGAAGTGGCAGCTGTAAATCCACAGGAAGATGGCAGTTTGTACCCAGCACTGCTGAGTTAGCTAGTAACTGTCAGCCTGTTCCTGCAATCTGGTCTCGAGCACCACGGTACAGGCACACAATGTCCAAAAAAATACAGCGAGTAGGCTAATGATCCTATTAACCACTTTGCTGCACCAATTTGGCTGTTTTTCCAGTTTCCTTGTTGAATTTCATTATAAATTTCTCCATTCCTGTAAAAAGTCCAGTGTGTGAGACGCGTCTGACTTTAAACTACTTACCTGAGCCGAGAAACGCCGGTCTGGCCAGACCAAATGGAGGATTGATTTTTTTTTTTTTTTTTTTTTTTGTTATTTAATCATTCTGGCTCCCCATCACTCCTTTCGATTGCTTAAAAAAATTTTTTTTATCACACGCGTCTGTGTAAAAAAAAAAAAACACAACTTTAAGATCCCTAGTCATGTTGATATTTAAAGCAATGGCATTTTCTTCCCATGGACATAACATTTTCAATAATCAATACAAGATGGCAACCATAATTTATGACCGGTAGGGGGAGGAGGGCAGGGCAAGTGCGCGCGTGGTGTAAAGGGATCAGGCTGTCCGAGGGACTCGGGGGTCTGGGCTCCCCGTCGGCTCGCCAGGTTGACACACCAGGGCCGATGACTGACAGCCCAGCCACACGCTGGTTTGGACCCAAAAGGCATCGACTGTTTTCATTTCTTCAATATTAAGAAAAATGATACCGATTCTCCCCCATAGAAAGCCAGCGAGGTTGGGAGCGAGGAATTAATTACCAACATGCCTCTTTTTGCAGAAGCAGCGAGGGGGTCAGAGCCACTGTTTCTACTCAGGATACATCCTCCATCGAGCACAACTGGAAGAAAATATTTCTGACACTTCTTCGCAACCCAGCCCCATCTTGCTTTTAACTCCGGATTTGCTTGCTTTTTTGTCTTGGCGGCGAGTGGATGGTTCCCCCCCGGTGCCTGGCCCTTAGACAATGATGTAACTGGTATCTTTCGAAGCACTCAAGAGTGTTGGAAATACACAAAAGAAGGCCTCCTTCAATATATGATGACTGGTGTGTTTGCCAACAACCCGACTTCATTAGAAAATTGGCACGTCCACCCAGCTGCCATGTGACACGCCGTTAACTGTGGACATTTGTTGTCTTAATGCTCAAGTACTCAGGGACTCGACTGATAAGGGAGAAAGTGTTTGGAATCTGCTGAACCCCACGCTTAGGGGGGCACGCCACCTCACGGTATTGAAAATCAATAGTCACGTGACGGCGGGGAGGTCAGAGGTCCCCAGAATTAACTTCCTAGTACTAAATTACTATCCCTCGTTTCTCGGCTTATTTTCTAACAATGATACATTTTTAAGGGGGGCTGGTTAAAAACCACTCATGAACACAAAGCGAGAAAACCAGAAGCACCGGCTGCCGGTTTCTACCCCCGCCCCCGCCCCCGCCCAGGAAGCATCAGGATGTTGAAGGCTCCGTCCATCTGCAACTCAGGTTCTTTTAAAATCTATTTCGTTTTGAGCGGTGGTGTTTTAACCGTCACGTGAAAGGACAGAAGCTGGCTTGGAAGCCGGCCTGGAAGCCGGCCGTATCTCGGACTCACCCCTTAGAGCAGCTGAGTGGTGACGTGGGTGCCATCCCTGCCCTAGGCCGGTGCTTGGGGAGGTCAGAGCACAGGAAGTGGGAGAGGGAGAGGAATATGCTCCCGGCAGATCATTTTAATTGAGAAATAAGCTCCAGGGCCCAACCACAGAGTCGCTTCTTCGGATGTCGCTTCCGAACGGGATTCTGGAGTCCAGGGGCCCCTCGGCCCCATCCCCACCCTTCTCCGTCAGAACGGGGGCTCGGCTCACCTTAACGCGTGCGAAAGGACACGTGGTCAAAACAGGGGAGCATTGTATCAGCTTTTTCCGAAAACTGTGCATCTTCTTTGATCCTACGGCCAAACTGCACAAGTGGGCAGTTTCTTGGAGTTTGGCGACGGCGCGGAGTCTGAAACCAGTCAGTGAAAGGTTCTGGACCAGCATGCGGTTCTGGTCATTTGGAAATACTGGTTCCCTGAGTGAGGCGGATCTTCCAAATGTTGACACGTTTCATTACGTGATACTAAAAAGTCCTATTTGTATCACAGTCCCATTAGAAAAATCTATTCATAAGCTGTAAAGCTCATAGTGATAGACATAAGTTTTCAAAAATTTGTTCAAAAACAAATTTTTTAAAAAGATTTATTTATTTGAGAGAGAGAGAGAGAGAGAGCGCACAAGCGGGGGTGGGGGCATGAAGAGAAGGGGATAGGAAGGAGAGAAAAGCAGACTCCTCGCTGAGTGTGGAGCCTGATGTGGTGCTTGATCTCATGACCATGAGATCATGACCCCGGAGGTCATGACCATGAGAACACAACCTGAGCCAAAATCAAGCATCAGGCACTTGATCAACTGAGCCACCCCAGGTGCTCCCTAAAAACAAATTTTTATCACTGGCAATAAATATGGTCATTTGTTCTCCTTTCAAGGACAGGCTTACTTCATTTATTTTTATTTTTATTTATTCTTAAGATTTTATTTATTTGAGAAAGAGAGAGAGAATGAGCAGGGGGAGAGGCAAAGGGAGACGTGGACTCCCTGCTGAGCAGGACCCTGGGATCATGACCTGAACTAATGGCAGACACTTAATGGACTGGGCCACCCAGGCACCCCTACTTCATTCATTTTTGAGAAAATGCCAGCAAACACACATCTGAATGACCACTCTTGGTAAACTCATCTTTTAATGTTCCCCCAGGTGTGGTTTCCACCCACTGCCCATGTCCCCATGATGCAGGTGTGTGTGTGGGGGGGACTCTCCCAGCCTGCTGAACCAGAAGGAACCCCCTACCACAACAGTAGTTCAAGGGGGGGGGTCAGCGTGAACCAGTTCTAGAGTCACTCACCACCCAAGAATCTGAGCAGAAAGGGGCACATGGCTGCGCTGAATCATGGTCTCCAATCACCTGCTTACAATGTTCAAATTATGGGATATTTGATGCAAAGAAGCCAATGTGATAATACCTATGTTGTGAAATATTATAAGGACACTAGTGAATCTACAACCCCGCCTAGGAAGTGGAACAATACGGGACCGTGTGGTTGAATATCTACATTTTCTACAGTATTCTACCTTCCCATCTCTGCCCCAGAGGTAACAACTTAAATTTTGTATTTATCATTTCCTTGCCCTTGACAAGGTTCTAGGGATGTCTGGGTGGCTCAGTGGTTTAGTGTCTGCCTTTGGCTCAGGGTGTGATCCCTGGGTCCTGGGATCGAGTCCTGCATCAGATCCCCACAGGGAGCCTCCTTCTCCCTCTGCCTATCTCTCTCTCTCTCTGGGTCTCTCATGAATAAACACATAAATAAAAAAGTTTTTTTTAAAGAAAAGGTTGTATTATGTATGTGTGCATGTTTATATATGTGTATATTCATAGGTGATTGTGTATGTATATATTTCAAGAATTATATATCCATTGAGGCTTGACTTTTATTGAGCACAGTAGTAGGAAGGCCTAGCCACAGCAGTCAGACAACAAAAAGAAATAAAAGGCATCCAAATTGGTAAAGAAGAAGTAAAACTCACTATTTGCAGAGGACATGATACTCTATATAGAAAACCCTAAAGACCACCAAAAAACTACTAGAACTGATATATGAATTCAGTAAAGTCACAGGATACAAAATCAAGCAGCAGAAAGGGAAATTAAGAAAACAATCCCATTTACAACTGCACCAAAAACAATAAAATATTTTAGGAATAAGTTAACCAAAGAAGTGGAAGACCTGTACTCTGAAAACTATAAAACGCTGATGAAAGAAATTGAAGATGACACAAAGAAATGGAAAGACCTTTCATGCTCATGGATGGGAAGAACAAATATTGTTAAAATGTCTACACCACCCACAGAAATCTACAGATTTAATGCGATTCCTACCAAAATACCAACAGCATGTTGAAATAAAGCTAGAGCAAATAATCCCCAAATTTGCATGTTCACAAAAGACTCATTAGCCAAAGCAATCTTGAAAAAGAAAAACAGGAGTAGATGTATCACAATCCCAGGCTTTAAGTTAGATTATAAAGCTGTAGTCATCAAAACCGTATGGTACTGGCACAAAAATACAAACACAGGTCAATGGAACAGAATAGGAGCAGAGGAAAACCCACAATTATATGATCAATTAATCTTTGACAAAGGAGGGATGAATATGCAATGGGAATGGGACCGTCTCTTCCACAAATGGAGCTGGAGAAACTGGACATGCTACGTGCAGAAGAACGACACCGGACCACTTTCCTACACACACACACACACACACACACACACACACACACACACCAATAGACTCAAAATAGACACATCTCCCGAGGCAAGAGAAACAAAAGCGAAAATTAACTATTGATACTACATCAAAACAAAAAGTTTCTGTGCGGGAAAGGAAACAACCAACAAAACTAAAGAGCAATCTACTGAACGGGAGAAGATATTTGTAAGTAATGATTCTGATAAAGGGCCAGAACCCAAAATATATAAGAAACTCATACAATTCAATACCCAAAAACCAAATAATCCAACTAACAATGGGCAGAAGGCACGAACAGACATTTCTGCAAAGAGGACACACAGGTGCCAACAGACACGTCCCTCATCATCGGGGAAATGCAAAGCAAACTCACAGTGAGATACCACCTCACGCCTGTCAGGATGGCTGGAGTCACAGAAACAAGTGTTGGCGAGGATGTGGAGAACAGGAACCCCCCTCCTACACTGCTGGTGGGAATGCAAACTGGGGCAGCTGCTGTGGAAAATGGCATGGAGTTTCCTCAAAAAGTTAAAAGAACTACTGTAGGATCCAGCAACCGCACTACTGGGTATTTACCCAAAGGATGCAGACACACAAATTCGCACGGGTACCTGCACCCCAGTGTTTACAGCAGCAGCGTCCCCAGCCACCAGGATCTGGAAGCAGCCCTAGAGTCCATCCACGGATGGATGGATGAAGATGTGGCGTGTACGTAACAGACTATTGCTCAGCCATGAGAAAGAATGAAATCTTGCCCTCTGCAACAACATGGATGGATCTAGAGAGAACGATGCTGAGTGAGAGAAGTCAGACATAGACAAATGCCGTATGAATTCCCTCCTATGTGGAATTTAAGAAATAGAGGAGCAAAGGAAAAAAAAAAGAGAGAGGCACTAAGAAACAGACTCCTAACTCTAGAGGAGAAACTGTTGGTTGCCAGAGGGGAGGAGGTGGGGTTGGGGGAACAGGTGATGGGGCGAAGGGCACGCGTGTCCTGATGGGCACTGGGTGACGTACAGAGCTGTCCGATCACTGTATCGTACACCTGATCCTGATACAGCACCGTACTTTAACTACACTGCAGCTGAATTAAAAAAAAAAACTTAATTAAAAAATGCTTGTTTGGGACGCCTGGGTGGCTCAGTGGTTGAGCGTCTGCCTTCGGCTCAGGGTGTGACCCTGGGGTCCTGGGATCAAGTCCTGCATCGGGCTCCCTGCATGGAGCCTGCTTCTCCCTCTGCCTGTGTCTCTGCCTCTCTCTCTGGGTCTCTCATGAATAAATAAATAAAATCTTTTTTTTTTTTTTAAAGGCTGGTTTGTGATCTTTACAGAATTAGTGCAACCCCCTGCACTCTGCTTTGTTGACTTCTCACCTTGTATCTGGGACGCACCCACGTTACAGCACGAAGCTCTATTCACTTTCAAAGCTGCACAATGTCCACTATTCATGCACTTGTTTTTCGCTGGACCGGTGTTCAGACTGACTATGGTTTTCTCTCCTGCACCCAGGCCTGGTTTCTGGGTGCAAGTCAGAGTCCCCAGGGAGTGTGCGTGGCGAAGAGACGGCCGAGCTGGAACGCCACAGGGTAAAGCCACAGGACTGTCCAAAGTCACACACAGACTCAGAGCTCTTTTCAATATCTTCTAGAAGCATTTCTTTGAATTCCTAGAGCATCAACCATAGTTGGCTCTTACTACGCACGGGCACTTGTGGGCTATTCTAGAACCCCAGTGGGATCAGGACAGATTCTGAGGCCTTGGGCTTCCCATCTTCAAAGCTGGATTGTTTTGGGACATGACACTTATCTTTCCTGTGGGGGGAACTGCAGTATATCACAGGGTGTTGTGGGATCACAGCTGCCCGCCTTGATGAAGAGTGCACCTGTCAGCGCTCTGCTGGTGACCGTGCTCTTTGAAGAGGCCGGAGAGGAAGAGGGCCTACAGCACAAACGGAGGGCCCGCCGCCTGGAAAGTGGGCTTCGTCAGACCATACACCAGGCATTGGAGGGCACCCAGAGGTCTCTCTCAAAAGGACAGACTTTCCAGAATGTTCCGACGATGCTCAGAAAGCAGGCTTTTCACATCCACTAGCCCCTGATTCCTCTACTGTTTGGGCACAACTTTGTTTTTTTTTTTTTTAAATACATTTAAAACAATTCTTTTCAGAAGTTTCTGCTCCTAGTTGGGCTCGTCTGAAGCAGATTCCTGCAGGGTTGGCCAAAGGCGTGGCCACCCCACGTGTGACTCAGGCTCTGCTGTTCTTGAAGCTGGCTCCACTCTGCTGACAGCAGGCGACGAGCTGCTGTCAGACGGTCGTCTCACCTGGCATCACCCTCTGTAACTGCAGGCCTCCGGGGCCGTCTCGGGTTGTTTCTGGCCCCGGCAGTGGCTCTGCGAACTGGCTGCTGTGTTTTCCAGTCGTGAGGAGAGCTTCCAGGGGGTTCTTCCGATAATCATCATCTTGATGTTAAATGTAAATATTGTCACCGTGGTTTAAAGAGAGATTAATGGTTTGCTGACAGCTCCGTACGTCCTTAGGAAGTAACGTACCAAAGAGAACATCCAATCACCATTTTATTCCCAACCCCACTGGGGAACCACACCCACCGCTGCTGCCTGCGTCCCCGGAGCTCGGGCCGGTGCTGTCGGGTCTGGGGCTTGGACGTCTTTTCTGAGCAACTTACCGACGGAGAAGGAAGTCCGGCATGTATCCCGTAATGAGGGAAAATAGTAGAAACTGCTAAATGCCAGCTCAGTGCCAGGTGTCTCACACGTCCGGCTCTGCTCTCTGCAGAAACTTCGAGGCAACGGCTTCAGCTCCTTTCCAGAGATGAGACAGTGGAGGATCAAACAGGTTTGGGGCGGCCCAGCCACTCACCCGCCGTGGTCGGTTAATTGAGTCACTAACCGGAGCCCCAGGCCCTTGCAGGCCCTCTCTGTGCATCCCTGGGCTGCAAGTCACACCAGCCCGAGGTCGTGGGCAGCAAGACAAACCCACTGGGGCTAGTTCACCTGACCCTGTCCCACCTGCAGAGCAGCATAGGACGTGCTGCCAGCGGCCCTGGGGCGTGGGACAGTCCTCCCTCCTGCTTCGGCCTCGGCCTCAACCACACCTCCCTGATGAAGCCAGGCCCACGGCCCTGTCAGGGCTACGGCGCAAGCGTCAATACCGGGAGGACCCGCCAATTATACTCCACATCTGAATTTCTTATATTTTCTAAGTGTTTTACACTAATTAGTTAGTCCTGTTAGCTCTAAGGATTAGTAGCTTCTCTAACAAGACACAGCGACGTTAAGTGACTTACCTAATTATGTAAAACACGGGATGCAGAGATGAGACGGCAGGCTTCTCTGTGGCGGGCTCGGGCCTGCTCTGCGGGGCGCGGCGCCCGCCCGCCCTCTGTGCTCATGGGTCCCCAGGAAGCAGGGGATGCAGTCCCCACCTCCGCAGGCCAGTGGGGCGCTAGCTGAGGTCCCTGTACTCTCCTTGGGGCCTGGCTCCTCACGGATTACCTCCCCTGCCAGGAAGCCAGTGCGTGACCATTCCCTGCCCCATGCGGTGCTGCGTGATGTTCAACGACAGAGGAGGAGTTCAGAGAAGCGCACCATCCTGAGGCAGGAAAGTGGAGGAAAAGCCGCAGGAGGATGCCGGTCTGTGCAGATCCGGGGGGCTCCCGCAGACTAGGGCAGGGTCCTGGGGCCTCAGCATCCCCCTGTGGCACAAGGCTGAGGACTGCCACGCCCTGCTCTCCTGACTGGTTGCCATCGGGAACTTCACCCAGAATGGACCCCACACGTGACCCCTCCACGGCGACGAGGGTGTCTGCCCCCTCACCTGACCGTCACCACTGCCCTCTGGGCCCCCAGTTTCCTCCTGCAGGGCCAGTGCCACCCGGGCCACCACTGCTCTAAGTTGTCAAGTGCTCCTTCTACTTGAAAAGCCTTCCACATCCCGTCCAGCAATATCAGGTGCAGGGCATGCCCTCCCTCCTCCAGGAAGGCCCTCTTGATTTTCTAGTTCAGAACACCCTCTCTTCCATGACTGCGCCTACTCTGAGACAGCACGCCCCGAGCTATTTTTTTTTTTTCTCATATTGGTGTCACACAGCCCGTCTAGGTAGGGACCGCCTGCTGTTGCTCCCACGGGCTCACCCGGGGTCTCAGCCAACTGCCCTGCAGGGCGACAGCAGGTGCGACAGGTTGGGTGAAAATGGCACCAGTCTTGAGGCTAACCTGCACTCGCCAGTGCTGCGCTTAAGACATCTGTCAGGGACCCTTCACCAGGTAAATACATGGCTTTTAGAATCAGAAATATTAACATGTTTCTGCTGCAAATATTTGGGATGCACAGATAAACACAGAAGAGGAGGTGCGACCACTCATGATTTCTGGTGCTGAGGCAAGCACTGGGGGACCTCGCTCTACAGTCTGGTGGGACTTCGTCAAGATAAGAAGCTTCTGCACAACAAAAGAAACAGTCCACAAAACTACAAGACAACCTGCAGAATGGGAGAAGAGATTTGCAAATGACACATCAGATCAAGGGCTAGGATCCAAGATCCATAAAGAACTTATTAAACTCAACAGCCAAGAAACAAACAGTCCAGTCATGAAATGGGCAAAAGACATGAACAGACATTTCTCCAGAGAAGACCCTCACACGGCCACCAAGCACATGGGAACGTGCTCCGCATCCCTGGCCACCAGGGAAATACAGATCCAAACCACACTGAGATCCCACCTCACCCCAGTGAGAACGGGGAAAATTAACAAGACGGGAAACCACATGTTGGCGAGGATGTGGGGAAGGGGGAGCCTCCTGCACTGCTGGTGGGAACGTGACCTGGGGCAGCCACGCTGGGAAACTGGGGGGAGGGTCCTCAAAGAGGTAAAAATAGACCTGCCCTACGACCCAGCAATTGCACTGCTGGGGATTTACCCCAAAGATACAGATGCAGTGAAACGCCGGGACCCCTGCACCCCGATGTTCACAGCAGCAACGTCCACAATAGCCACACTGTGGGAGGAGCCTCGGTGTCCATCGACAGATGATGGATCAAGAAGCTGTGGTCTATGTGGACGGTGGGATATTCCTCGGCCGTTAGACACGACGAATACCCACCATGTGCTTCGACGTGGATGGAACTGGAGGGTGTGACGTTGAGCGAAGTAAGTCAGTCGGAGAAGGACAAACATTATATGTTCTCATTCATGTGGGGAATATAAATAATAGTGAAAGGGAATAAAGGGGAAAGGAGAGAAAATGAGTGGGAAATATCAGTGAGGGAGACAAACCATGAGTGACCCGTAACTCTGGGAAACGAACAAGGGGTGGTGGAAGGGGAGGTGGGCAGGGGGGTGGGGGTGACTGGGTGATGGGCACTTGACGGGATGAGCACTGGGTGTTATACTATATGTTGGCAAATTGAACTCCAATAAAAAAACATACATATATATAAAAAAGGAAAAAACAAAGCCCTAAATAGACTTCCATGCATATGTGATGTCTGAGCACTACCGTCGCCTTCCCGCAGCACGGCAGGACACAGACCCCCGGCTCGAGGGGCTCCAGGACGGAGCTCAAACACCGCACCGTCCCCCCAGCATGCAGCCCCTGAGGCCGCGGCAGCCGAGTTCGGAACCAGCACGATGGACACGGGCGGAGTGAAGCCAGAGGCTCCGTGTTGGGAGTGGGGGGCTCTGAACACCCCCTGTGCTGCAGGGAGGGAGGTGGGCGACAGGAGGGGCAGGAGGGGCCCACAGTGAGCAACAAGCCGACTCGAGACACCCCGGGCGGCTCAGGCCGAGCCCACGACAAGCTTCCATCCTTCCCTGAGAAAAGCTGTTCATCTACATCTGAGACCAATTTGCTTGAAACTACGGAATACCTGTCACATCGCTTCCTGGCGCAGGAGTCAGATGTTTGCATGGAAAAGAACCGACAGCTACATACCTCTTGGTGTTGTAATATTTAGACGTGTCATCCTGCATCTCGAAGAAAAGGCAGCTTTAAGTACATGTGTGTTCTCAGCTCGGCATGAGGCGTCCGGGTCCGGAGACGGAGCGGGAGCCGGGTGCCCGGAGGGAACAGCGCCTTCAGCCTGGGCTGCAGTCGTGCAGAGCCCCGGATGCGCGTGTTTGGGAACTGGGGGACTCAGAACCTAGAGCTGGGGACACAGCGGGCCCCCCAGACAACGACCACGCACGCGTGTCCCGGGAGGGCGGCAGGTGGCTTGGCGGCTCTTCAGGGGTTACAGGCAGGAAAGAACGGGGCTCCCAAGGGTCGGGGGTCCCATGGGGTACGCAGAACATGAAACACGTGAGTCCTCTGCAGTCAGACTGGTCCTAACTCCCTCTCTTCTCGGGGAGAGAAAGGGAAAAGCTTCAGCGACCGTCGGAGGAACACAGCACCCAGCTTCCTTCGGGTCAGGACAGATTCAAAGTAACTGTCTGTGTTATGTGTGATGTGATCTGCTATAAAACTACGTATAGTTTGTTTAAACAAGATTACAGAGTTTGGAACCGAACGTTCCCAGAGCCCACCTCTCTCACGGGCGCCTGGTGGTCCGCGGCCAGGGCTGGGCTGCACACCTGCTCCGCCGCACCTGCCGCTCTCCTGGCCGCGGGCCCTGTGCACGCCCCCTCGCTGCGCACACGCTGTCTCGCCGGCACGTGCCCTTCGCCCTGGCCTCGGGGTGTCTGCACACAAACGCCGGCGAGGAGGCCCCGACGAGGGCCCGGCAGGCCAGGGCCTGGCCCGTGCCCTGCGGAGCTGGAGGGAGAAGCCCGAGGCTCTCCGGCCGGCCCCCCAGCACCCCAGCCGGCCCCCCAGCACCCCGGCCGGCCCTTCTTGGAGCCGGGACCAGCTCGGGACGGTCGGGGTTTTAGAGTAACGTTCGATCACGCTGCGTCCGGAAACCCGCTGGGAAGTACGTGATGCTGGGGGGGTGCTATTTTTGGGTTCCCCGTCAGACACGTCCTCCGTCGCTGCGGTGCTGGGGAGACCGTCCCAGGCCGGAGCACCCTCCCCCGCCATCCTCCAGGGCACCCGCACCCACTCCGCCAGCGGGTGACCTGCTGGAGACCTGCCCCGAGCCAAGCAAGCCCAGCTCTGCTCCCCCCGCCCCGTGGTTGCTCCCAGGTGTGCATAACGCGGTGAGTTAAACCATTAAAACCGTGGGCAACAGAGCCCTTTACGGGGCCAAGGCCCTCTCGTTCCTCTGGGCACAGGCGTCTGCCCACCGCATCCGGGCTCCGGCCTCAAAGCGCGGCTTTGCAGCATCTTATCAGAGCTGTGACCCTGCCACCCCTCGCGCCCTCGGGTCCGTGACGGGGAACCAGCCTCAGACCAGGCCTCCCCTCGGATCCTGTGATTTTCCACAAACAGACGTGAACTGATACTACCCCCACCCCCCTGCAAACACCCTCTCAAACGGGGAACTCACTTTCTGAGGAACACGGGGTCCCCTTCGGCCTGGCTCCACCCCGTTGGCGGCCCAGGCCCATGGGCCACCAGGAGTCACATCCCTCCCGTGGGGTCCAGATAGGGTTTCTGGACACTCGGAGAGGCCGGGGCCACGGGGGCGGGGGTGCCCACAGCACCAGGCGGGCATCATGCGGGCACCGTGCCTTCTGCATTTTCTTTCTAAAAAGCTGAGGGTGACTCCCCTCCCCCTCCTTCTTTCCAGAAAGAACCCGTCCTCCCACTTAGAGCGGTGGGTGGAGCGGCTTGGGGTAAGGGAGACCGGAACCCCTCACCACGTCACACAGTAGGACCTTCCGGCCACTCCCCCTCCCCCCAGGCCGCGGGGAAGGGCCCCCGTCCAGGAGGACACCGCACCCCGGCTGCTGCCTGTGTCGGGCTCTTCTCGCGCCCACCCTGGCCCTGCCGTGCACCCACCGGTAGCCTTAGACAAGCCCCGGGAGCCCTGGGGCCTCGGTCTGTCCACCCGCAGCCCTGAGGGTGGGCTGGAGCTACAGCCTGCCTCTACCTGCACGCAGAACGTGGGCCGAGGGGTCTGCTGGGCTCGAGGAAGGTTGGGGAGCATGCAGGAGCTGGGGGTCTGTGCCAGAAAGGGCTCTCAGGGTTGGGGGGGGTGCGGGGCCTACGGTGCCCAAGGCCGAGGCATAGGCGGCTCCTGGGAGCCGGGGGTCCAGCGCCCTGGGGAGCTGCTGATGGTGGGCGGTCAGGGTGCAGGTGGAGGGCGACCTCGCCTGCTGTGCTGGGCCAGGCGCCCGGGCCTTGCCATCCCCAGCTCTGCTCAGCCCCAGAGCAGACAACCGCCAAGCAATCCTCAGGGAAACCAGGCCCGTGGAGAGCTGGCTACCCTGGGGTGCTCGGGGCCCTCCCCGCTGTGGGCACGAGGCCAGAGCGTTCCGAGGGTTGGGCTCCTGCAGGGAGGCCCAGGCGGGCTCACCTCCCCGGAGAAGGGGCCAGGGGACTGAGGGGCTCGGGGCGATGGAAGCGGGCGACAGTCACCGGAGCCTGCCTGTCGGAGGAGGAGGCTGGGAAACCGAGCGTCTGTGGCCGAGCACAGCCAGGAGAGGTTCTGGGGGGCGGGGCGTGCTCTCGGGGAGCCCCATGAAGGCAGTGTGGGGCCGGCCCCTCGGTGATGGGCTGGCTTATGCCACCAGAGCCTAGGGTGCTGTGCACCTGAGCAGAGGGAGGTGCAGCCGGGACCTCTCACCTCCGGGCCCCACGACGCGGTGTTCATGGGGATGGGGGCCCGAGGTTTTCCGGGACTCGGGGAGATACAAACCCACCAAAGGAGGGACGTGGCGTTGCAGCAGACACGTCCTAACGGGATGCGGCAAGCTGCCGTGGGCCTTGGTCAAGAGCTGGGCAGGAGGAGGAGGGTGGGAGGACCACGTGCACCGCCGACCCCGAGGAGAGCCCTACAAGGGGGCGGAGAGAGGGACCCCTTTGTGGGGCGGCCAGTCCCGGCAGCTCCCAGGTCAGCTGCACTGTCCACCATCCACTCGCTGGGCTCAGCAGCAATCCCGCAGACGTCCAGGGAGCTGCCAATGCCACTCACTGCCCTTCTACGGGCTCCGGACTCACTACCTGACCACCCGGCCGTGGTGGCGGCCTGCGCTGAAACACGGCCATGGGGATGCCCTGGAGTCTTGGGCAAGTGCCACAGGCTTGGCGCTGGCGTCTGCGCCCGGCTGGGGAGGCGCCCTGGTGAGGGCAGACCCATGTCTGCGGCAGTGTCCCCAGGGGGCTGGCCGGGCACATGGTCACTCAGATCACTTGAATCGGGAAGGAGACCCCAGGCCACGGCCCCTAGATAACCTGGACCCGCCACCGAGGGTCACAGGCCTGGACTAAATCCAGCCACAAGGGGTGACCAGAGGCCTGCAGGGCAGAGCTGACTCGAGGCCCCGCCCGCTCCCTGCTGCCCCTTCCCGGCCCCGAGCCCACTACGCGTGGCAGTCCCGGCAGTGACGGTGCACGTGGGCTGCCACCGTGTGCCCAGACCCCACCCTTACCTGTGAGCCGAGCTGCTGCAGGCCTTTCCCAGGAAGTTGGAGCAGCCGTGCCGCCTGCAGGCCGTCGGCAACCAGGCCCCCCTCCAGCGGCCGGGAGGGGCCCTGAGGAGCGCAGATTGTGGTTTTTGGGGAGAGCCTGCCTTGAACGAGCTGCACCGCAGGCGGCTCCCTCCGTACTTGCACAGACCCTCCTTCCCCCGGTTCAGGATCACCACGGACACCAGCAGACACGGCCACCCGTCCTGACCGAGGGGAGGAGCCAGCGTGTCCGACGTGCCCATGCGTTCAGGGGACAGAGCCAGGGCAGGGATGGGGTCTCTGCAACCTCTGACGGCACAGGGCTGGGGGCCGGGTCACTCCAGGACCACCCTCTGGCCTGGGGGTAGCCCTGGCCAGGGTGACGCTCCCTGTGCGGCTGGAGAAGGGCGACCCCAAGGATGGAGGGCCTCGGCTGGGGAGAAGCCTTCAGAGGTGGGAATGTCACCCTAAGGCCCTGCAGGTGAGGCAGCTGCTTGCTCTCCATGTGCTTCCTGTGGGAGGGACCGAGGCTGGCCGGGATGTCCCCAGGACAGGGACGGCAATCCCGAGCACCACCCACGTGAACAGGGTCTTGGGAAGGCGCTGCTCTCCTGCTCCAGAGCGGGAGGCTGTCGGTGCACCTGGGTGCAGGGGCCTGCTGGCCTCTTGGGCCCACCGACCAGATCAGCTCCCAGGAGGACCTGGCAAGGGGCACTCCCAGCCAATAGCCCTTCTCTGGGCCCCATGGGAGCCAGCTCCAGAATGTTCCAGAATGCTCCAGGTCTGCCTCATGGCTCTGCTTCCATCCACCTCACTCCTAACCGGAGACTCCGACGTGGCCGATAGGATGGACGGTGTGGTCACGGCCACTGCCCTGCCACCTTCTGCAGGGGCCGTGTCGGGCGGGGGGTAACCTGTGAGCGCAGACGTGCACCATCCTGCACGTTTGCTGGGGCAGCCCGGGCAGGGTCCCCCGGGGAGGCTGCACGCGGCAGGAGGGTCACAGCCAAGGCCTACGAAGCCACGAAAGCCCTTTTCCCAAGAAAAATGATCCAAGCTGTGGTGCAGGAGGCCACGTGAGGGACATCGCTGGGGTTCTGGAAACAGCAAAACTCCTGGGAAGACAACATTTCAGGAATTCCTAACCAAACTAGGTCTGAGTGCGAGTGTGACAAAGGGGTGGGCTCCCCGGGCTGCCGCGCCGGTGGAGGGGGGCAGGTGCTGGGTCCGGGGGCCTGCAAGCCGCAGCCTCTTCCCGCCCATGGGCTGCCCTGGCCGTGCCCCGGGTCCCACTCTCCATACCTGGGGGCAACGCGACAGGCACCAAGCAGACGACCGAAGGACAGTCTGCTGAAGCCACACGGATGGGTGGGCCCCTACATGGAGGCTCCTGCGGGGTACCTGTCTGCCCCCGTGTTGGGACTCAGGACAGTAGCAGCTCCGAGGAAGCGTCCGGAGGACGTGCTGGGCCCAGGCGAGCGCTCCAGCTGCATAGGCGCCAGGGCCACTGCTGGGTTCGGTTCCCCGCCTCCCCCGGCACCGAGGACTTCATGTTTGAGGCGTACATGAAGGTGGAATCTTTTATCCGGAAGGATCTCCAGGCTTTCACAGAATTTACCTCGACTTACCCCGACTGAGTCAACGTCAATGTGTGCCGGGAGCTTGGCTCAGCCGCACAGCCTCCTGCCCGGGGCCCCTCACCTGGTGGGTCGTGCCCCGCACCACACGCACCTTGCGTGGCTATCAAGTGAGCGGTGAGGGTGGTCAGGGCTCCCGGCCTTGCTTTCTCGGGCCCTCGATGGACTAAATCCCCCCAGACGGCCCGGGGCTGGCCTTTCCTTCTTGGGAGGGGCTGCTTTGGACGGTGGGCGCAGGTTCAGGGCCCCTCGAGGGAAGGCCCGCCCACCCGCTGGAGGGCACAGCTCGGCGCCGCCTGCCAAGACGCTCACACGTGCATCTACTTCTCGTAGCTATGGCAATCAAAACAGGCAAAAAGCAATACTTTTTGCACAATATCACATGTTGCTTAATGTTTGGACACTGATATTTTCTCCAGCTGGGTTTTTCTTAATTTAAGTCAACAAACCAATCTGGAGGCAAACATGTTGCTCGTGTTTGGGAACCAAACAAAAGTGATGTGCGGCAGGAAGACTTAAGAAAAGGCTCAGGTGTGCGTGTGCTCGGTGTGCGCCTGCCTGTGGACGACTCAGCCGCTCAGAGGCAAGGGATGAAATGGGACAGAAGTCCTCGGCCGCCTCCCTGCGCCGTCGCCCGTGCCCCTCGCCCCAGGACTGGTGCGTCCTGGTGAGAACCACACGCAGAGGAAAAGCGCTCGGAGTGCCCCACGGGGTCCCTGGCAGCCAGCGGAGGGATCTCAGCCCCGGGAGCAGCACACGCTCCTCTTCCTCGGCACGAGTTCAGGACAGCGACCCCCTGGAGCTCCTCCTCGTGGCCTCAGACGCAGGGCCACCCGCTCAGGTCGAGCACCTACACCCCCGAGACGAGCTCCGCTCACCAGTCAACCCAGGAAGGCCGCTCAAACCACGGTGAGGAGTACGAGGCTCCCCGAAGGTGCCCCGCGACACGGGTGCACGCGTCCCACGATCGATCTTAACTGGTGTTCATGCAGAGTTTTTTTCCTTGGGCTTTTTTTCTTTTCTCCCCATCGAAAAAACATCGAGAACACTTTAAAGACTTGTTAACGATGTCCTTTCATCAGTCCGGGCGCCGTCGGGGTTGGGCTCTGCGTCCGGCCGCGCCTCGCTGTCCAGGCCCTTCCCTACGCCTCACCCCCCACCCGCCCAGCACGCACCCCACGGAGCCGACCGGCTGATGGAGGCCAGACGCGCTCGTCTGTCGGCAGCTGGAGACACGGGGTCCGAGGCCTCTGCACAGCCGCCCTCGGCCGCCTAGAGACGCGTCGGGACCTGCAGTTTCTCCAGGCTCTGGGCCTGGCTTTCAGCTGCCACCCCTTTTCCTTCAGACAGACAGACAGACAGGACAGACAGGGGCCGCACGGCAAAGCCCCGCGTAAGCCTCAACGTCTTTGAGACTGATAACACGCAAAATTGATGTGGGCTTCAGCTTCCTAAACACAAACTCTCAATCAAATGCTGGCGAACAAGAAAGAAAAAAACCGCGCCTGGGCGGAGGGAGGCCCAGCACAGCGAATCCCCGCCGCGGCCTCGGGCTGCCCTCTGCCCGTGACCCGCCGCCCCGACGGCGGCAAGAAAACACACCCGACGACTTGCTCAGGCTCCCGACACATCACGGCTCCCGGACCACAGGGCAAGGCTCGGTTTCCTGAATGCTCTTGTGGGACAAGCTTTTGAGTAAAATAAAACTCTTTTCCTGCGTGCCCCTCCCCGCCGCCCCCGCGTTAAGTCATTTATCACTCGAAAGTCCTCCTCTGTGCGGTTTAAAACCAAAATCGCACGAAGACCCTCGGCAGGCTCCAGCGCAGACGGCTCTCCCCTCGATTCAGCTGCGACGGCGGCCGCGGTTTGAGCTGGAGCTGCTGCGTGGTCACAGCGGGGGCGCCGGCAGCCAGGGTGGGGCACGCGGGGGGCGGCCGGGAGGACACACGGCCATCAGCGCCCGTCCGCCCCGCCAGGGCCACCGCGCGGCTGGGGGGTGGGGACAAGGGCCTCCGGAGACGGCACATGGACCCCACGGGGCTCCCACGGCATCGGGCCGCCACTTTGGTTCTTAAGCAACCTCCCCGTCAGGGGTTCCTGTTCACGTCGCAGTTTTCAAGGAAGTAAGTTCTGGGGTGACCCTGCTGCTCACGAGCGGGTTAAGAAACACAAACCGTCTCGATACAGACACAGCAGCACCAGACTCGCCGGGCCACTCGGAAGAGGAGACTCTGGACGAGCACCTGGCGTGCGGGAAGGAGACTTGGAAGAAAATGTGCATCCAAAGACACTGGGTGGGAAGGGACTTCCGTGTCTCCAAACAGTCTAATCACATGCGGGTGGTACAGTCGGCGCGTCTGCCGGGTGAGAAGCAGACAAGGATTAGCGGTCCCACCTCTGTCACCTGCAAGGTGAGCCTTCTTGCCTCCTGCGTGAGCCCTGGGGCGCCCTTGCCACTGCCAGCGGCCGATCCCACGGGGTCCGCCTCTGCTCGAGCCTGTGCCACAGCCTCCCTCCGGCCCCCGCTTGCACAGGACACCGTGCAATTTTCTTCCTTGGGCATCAGAAGGCAGACTTGTGCGGTCAACCTGGTCCCTTGGTGCAGCCGCAGGACACAGACAGGTGCGGGCTCACATGAGGCGTCTGTTCTTCGTGGGAAAAGGAATTGGGGAGCACAGCCACCCTCCACAACCCCGGTGTCTGCCCGGCCGAGGGCACCTATGGCTGTACCTGCGCCTCTGCAAACACACATGTTCGCTCCAAATCTCTCACGATCTGGGTCTCTGGAAATGGGTGAGAACAGCACGCGGCGTCCAGGCTGCTGCACGGAGCCAGCCGTCACCGGCCCGGGGGTCTCCGTGTCGGTGTTCAAAGCGCCCCGTGCTACACGGATGGGGTGAGCCCGGCCGGTGCGGGGGACCCAGGCCTGAGGCCCAAGAACACAGATCTCTCTTGTTTCGACGTTTCTTTTTATTTGGAAAATATTTTTGCATCTCTTTGTGCCTTCTCTTTTCCTCTTTATCTCCATAAACGGCGCCGCAACCTTGAGCAGCAGCGGCTCTAGGCGACCCGCGCTGGCTTTTCATGTGGGCCTCTGCAGAGCCTGTCCTTGGAGCGGTACACGGCCGTGCTGGTTTGAGCCTGGCTGCTGCCTCCGTCAGCGGGAACCTCGGGGCATCTATCAAGCCTGTTCTGACAGCGCCGAGGAAGCCCTGGGAGACAGAAAACAGGACGTGGGCCCCAACAGGCGGTGCCAGGCCACGCGGAGCTGCGGGGTCACCTCGGACGGCTCTGGCGGGCGGGTCCCTGGCTGCAGGTGGCGGAGCCCTGCCAGGAGCCAGGCCCTCGCAGGAGCCTCCCTCGGAGGCCACCTGGGGATCACAGTGGGGGGCACGTTGGCGGGCAAGGGACCCACGCTTTCCTGGTCCATGCGGCGGCACAGGCCACGTGGACACGACACGTGGAGCATCAGGAGGGCCCGTGGGGCTGTCACGGAGCCGAGGGGAGAGCTCCACCCTGGCCCCGCTCTCCCATCCATCCTTAGACGGACTGACGTGGTGCTGGGGGTCTCCCAACCGCAGCCTAGTGCACGGCTATGGTGCCCTCTATTGGAAAGCACTCAGACGAAATCCACACCCAGGCCAACAAGGACAACCTGCCTCCTGGGAACCACGGGTTCCCGTTCCGTTCAGGGCCGGGCAGAGGGGCCGCGCGTCACCACGTCTCTGGGTGGCCGTCAGTTCCTGGAGAAAAGCCTTTTCCTTATGGAATTTCCAACACAGCCGCCTCCCCGGCCCCCGAGTGCAGAGTGTGCCCCAGGTCCCCCCACTCGTCGCCCCAAGCCGTCAGAAACACAGGAAGGAGCCCTCTGCTCTCGCGCGGAGACGCCCGACAGCGCGCTTACAGTTCTGGGAGCCCGCCGAGGGGCTCAGTGACGCAGGCCGGCTCGGCGGTCCGTCCAGAGGTCAGGCCTCTACGCAGCTCACGGTGGGAGCGGGACGGCGCGCTTGGAGACGCAGCACAGAGAAGGAGCGAAGTCAGGAAATGATGGAGTAAGGGTCACAGCACTTTATTTTGGAGGGGAAAAAAAATCCAGAATTCGGTTGATGTAATAAAGGGATACGTTAAACTACAAATTGGGGAGAAGAGGCTGAAGCCGGCTAACATTAGGTCCTTGTTCTCTCGTAGGCGTACAGGTAACGCGAAATATAAAATGCACCCAAGCTGCGCACGTCACAGGCCGTATATTTGCCCAGCCTTTCAGTGACACGTACAAACCACCTGAGCTTCCCTGCTGTGCTTTACGGTCGCAGGAACCCCTGACAAAAATACAGCTTTCTACTGCACGGTGGGGTGGGGTTTATTTTCTCCATATATCATTCGCTCTATTTTATTTATCCACATGCACAGCTACGCGTTTCCCTCATGCTTTTTCTGATATAGTTAATTATAAAGCTGCAACGACAGCAGGATAATGAAGTATCAGGCTGAGGTCCTCGGTGGATGCTGGAAACGCTCTGTGACCGCCCCGGGGACAGGAGCCGACCACCTTCCGGCGTGACCTCTGACCTCCAGGCTCGGGCTCGGGGTGCCGGGGAAGGAGAGGTCGGCGGGCCTCGCCACCTCCTCTGCTCGGGGCATGCGAAGGTCAGGGGCGGGGCTGGGGCCCGAGGCAAGACCCCCCCATCCCTCAGAAAGGAGCCACTGCAACCAAACCCACCTCGAAGGGTGACGGTTGTCCCAGCGGGTCTTTCCCATTTGACCGATACAGCCCCACACACGTGCATCCTGCACCAGCCTTTCTGGTGGTGAGTAAGGCAAGGTTAGGAAGCCTGCTGAGAAGCGGGGGTAGCCGGGAAGCATGCCGGGAGGCCGGCTTCTGGGGGACAGGCCTGTCGCCCGGCTGTTTGCAGGCTCCCCCTGCTCCCTCATCCCCGCTGTAGCAGCCGTTAGAGATGGAGCGAGAGTGGGAGGGGAACAGACCGTAAAAACAAGGAAGGGCACACGCACGGCATCCCTCAGGACACATCCAGCACCTTTAATAGAGCAGGGCCACCGCGTACCCCTTCCAGCGTGCTGGTACCTTCACAGTCACTCAGATGTTTACTCCCTCACGCATCCGTCCCGGCCAGCAGGATGGGGGCTGGGGGTGCCACCCAGCGCCCCGCGTCGGGTTCCGGCCAGATAGGAGCCCCCTGGATAGGCGGGCTTCCCTGCCAGGCGGCCTTCGTGGGCTAGCAGCCACTCCTTCGTGGCGAGTCCTCCGGTGTAGTTGCCCATGGCTCCGCTGCTGCAGACCACTCTGTGGCACGGGATGAGGATGGGCACCTGGAAGACAGGAAGCCAGCCCGTTAGTCTGAGCTCCAGGCCAGCGAGTCTCCTGGGGTCAAGCACCAGGCCCCTGACCACAGCTGACCTAGCAGGGGCTACAGGCCAGGGGTGGGCTGGGTGCGGGTCCCTGGCTGGCTGAGTGCGCTGCACCCCTTGGTCTTGGAGGCTCTCGGCATGTGCCCAGGAGCCACGCGGTGCCTCCGGCATATCCAGAGAATCCCCTAGACCAAGATTTGGGAGGAGACAACTGCCTTGGCGAGTGATTTATAATGCAGGATAACCAGATCCAAAACTACGTTTCCAAGTTATGGGTGGTGTGCAAATTCCTGAAACATTTCGACAAGCGACAGGAACCTTCAGGAAGACGGTACTCACACAAGGCTCCGGCCGACTGTGGCTGCCGGCTGCTACAGGCTCCGGGTTTTCGTAAATAATTCTTACTGGAACACAGCCATATCGGCTGCGGCTGCTTCTGACAGCCTGAAACACCCACCATCAGGCCCTTTACAGGAAAGGTCTGCTGACCCCACCTCGTGCTGCGCCGTGTGCCGGGCGTGGCTGTCTCCCCGCCTCAGTCCCGGGACACCTGGGGAGCTTGAGCAGCTCTCGTCCTCATCTCTTCTCACCTGAGCGGCTGCTGCTGCCACCCCGCCACCCCTCAGGACCCCGGACCCAGGGCCACAGCCACCCTCGCCCCTCCGCCCGCCTCGGGTAGCCTCCCACCTCCGGAGGCAGGAGCGGCCGGCACCTGCCTGCAGCAACAGAATGGCTTCGCTAAGAGCAAGGCCGCCTTAGGATGAAAACAAAGCCAAACACAATCCTACAAAGAGAAGCCAGCCGATGGCTAAACGGCCCCAAAGCCAGGACCAGGAGTAGGGATGGGGGTCTGGGAGGGGTCCGGGAGGGGTGCGGGAGGGATGCAGGCTGGGCTCTGGGCACCTCGGGGCTTTGCCGAACGGGCCCATCCAGCTATGGGCGGCTCAGCTAGCTGCTGTTCCAGCACCAGGGGAAGCGGGGCTGGCCCGCGGCCCCAGAGGAGGAGAGCAGGGGGGTCTCTGGCGGACACGGAGCGCCCCCAGGACAGGAAACCCCCCCCCCCCAGTGCCCTTGCCTGGAGCCTGCGCGGGGCACACCAGCGGGTGTCTGATACCCCACGTCCAAGAGTGGATGCCTGGCCTCACAGGGGCTGGGTTCGCGTGGGGGCCACGGTCACACGGGTGGTCGTTATTCCCACAGCCACACACGGGCCAACCACCCCACCTGACACAGTCCTGGAAGCCAGTCCTGCTGGCGAAGGGGGGGGGGGTGTAAAGGCCAGTCCTGTTCCCTCCAGGGCTCGGAGGCTCCCTTCCAGCAGCTGTTCCAGGGGGCAGGGGATGCCTCGGGCCTCCTCCCCCTGGCCTGGCTGTACAGACGGGAGCGCCAGGACCCCGCTGGCATCAGTGTCTGTGCTCAGGGCGGAGTCCACTGTGGAGAGTGGGCACCGTGGGCCTGGCCCTTGCTCCTGACTTCCACGTGGCAGGACACCCACTGGTAGGAGGAACATGCCTGGCCTCGTCCGCCTCTCTCCTCTCCCCCAGCCCGAGGGGAAGAGACTCAGGGACCAGCCGGGGGGAGTCCCCAGGACCCACCCAGCTGGCGTTGGAGACAGGAAGGGGGTCGGACTCCAGGCGAATTTCCAGGAAGCCCACCACGGCCATGCTACCTCTCCAGGTTAGCTTTTATCCTGATAAAGCAAATACGCTGATGTCCCATATCCACCTCTTCGCTGGGCCAGAACACGGGAGGAAAGGGGAGGGAGGGAACGTGCGGCCCCTTAGAACCAGAGTGGGCAGGGCCGTGTCTCAGGTGGTTGACCTCCCTTGGTGGGCAGCTCGTGGCACAGCTGAGGGCGTGCCGGCCTGGCGAGGGCTCCACGCCCGGGGCCACCAAACGCAAGGGTGCACAGATGCGCCCACTGCAGGGGCTCCAGGAGAGGGACGGTCACTCTGCTTAGAGATCCCGACAGCAGTTCCCTGGAACCTGAGGGACTTCCCAGGGGGAACCACAGGGCTTCTCAGCAGTGCTCACACCTGAGGAAGGGGTCTGTCCGGGAGTCCCGAGTACATCTCTGTTCAGTCCTAAGTGGCTCTGTCTTGACTGGGGTGAAGGGGCTCCGGGGGTCATCACTAATGGCCCAGGACACGCGGGGCGACAGCAGGTCCCAGGGCTGGTCCACCAAGAACGTAATGGCCAGTGAGCACGGTGACAGGAACGGGCCCGGCTCAGGAGACACAGCCAGGGCAGGAAGGGCACAGGTCATCGGAGACCTCATCCGGGGGACCATGCAGCGCCCCGTCCTGCCCTCTCACACGTGGCCCCCGTGCCCCCAAGGTCCTGCAAGGACAGCAGCCCGTCCTGCAGGGTCCCGAAGGGTGACCTCTACTGAGACAAGCTCCACCTCCAAAGACCTGAGCCAGACAAAGCGACCAGCCCCCCGTCGGGTGAGGTTCTAGAAGAGCGGCCGAGGACGTGTTTCCGGGGGCTCCTCCCATGGTACTGGCACCCGCTGGCCAGGTGTCCGTCTCAGCCTGCCACACACCCCTGGGTGGGCCCCGGGCTGCACCTGTGCCTGGCCCATGGCATGGTCCCCAGTCCTGTCCCAGATGCGGCACCCCGTGAGGCCGCTGGGGCGTGTGTGGCACATCATGCCCCCCGAGAAGCCCTAGGCACGGCCGCCCCCAGGTCACGGTCCTCTGCTTGCTTGAGTTCGCACCCAGTTTAGAGGCAAAGAGGGGATTCCAGCTCCAAGGAGGCAGAGCCTGGTGCCCAGACTTCTCGCCACCGCACCTGCTGCCCGGGGTGGGGGGGGCCCTGAGTGCAGCCTGGGGTGCCAGCCAGCCCTGCGGGTCACCTGACTCCTCCCACATCACCCCCTCCCACCCGACTCTGACCGGAAGTTTGGGTTGCCATGGGAACGCATGTGCTCTGAAGCCAAGCGGCGGGGGGCGGGGTGGAAGGTGGGGGGTGGCCTGGCTTCCTGGCGGTGCCACTTCACAGGCGGAGGGTGACCCCAGCGCCCCGCCCTCCCCCGCCCGCGGCTGGCCATCCCCATCCCCTTGGAGGGAGACACAGAGCACTTTAAGAAGGGAATACCGGCTCGGACTGAGGGTTCTGATCCAAGAGTCACACTAGTAACTGCTCTGAGGACGCGCCCAGACGATGTCCCACGTCAGCCCGACCGAGAAAGAGGGAGATTTAACTCAGGGTCGTTTCGTGAACATCTGGGCACCAGTTGAGGTTTCCCGCCTAACGTCACGGGTGAGCGGATTTTCCTCCCCGCTCCCCAAGCTGTGCAATTACAAAAGGCGGACGGGGATCCGTCCCCACCGCGTGGCACGGGGACAGCAGGACGGCGCCGCCCCGGCCAGGCTCGCCTCGTGCCTGCAGCGGTGGGACGCACCACACACGCAGCTTTCACCACCAGAAACGGGGAACGCTGCTCCCGTTTGCGCTAACTTTGGCGGCAGGCTAAAATAACGAAAGCTGCCCAAATTTATTTGAGCCCTAAGGACGTTTCAAAGGATCCGCGCCCCCTCGTACCCTCTCCTTTAAAGCCCGCGCTGCATAAAATGTAATTTTTATCAATAACCAAGCAGCTCCTAATATCACAGCTGCATTGAAATCTTCATGCTGTGAAATCTAATTCATCCAGTACGTGAATCCATCACTTACACAGACCCTTTCTCAAATGCTATAAAACTTCCAAACCCATAGATTTGTCTCCAACAAAAATAACACGAAGGGGCCCTTCAATCAATAATGGAATCCCTCTGATTCTGGTGCTGGCTGAATATTTTTTCCAACTTCGCCTTTGTTCTTGTGGTAGTAGCCCACAAGGGAAAGAGCTTGTTTTCACTCGCGGCCTCATCAATACCTAAATCCTGGTGAGCAAGTGACACGGAGAAGCTGTAATCAATAGCTCCCTGTGCGTTTTTTTCTTCTGGTCAAATGGTTCAGCCCCACTGACAGCCCTGACACTTAGAACATGATGCTAAATCTTTATCAACAGCCATCTGGGTGACGAGCAGAACAAGACTCGGGGGGTCATTAACACTCATGGCAATCTGTGAATAAACTAACTCCTCCGGAATGCGTTTGTTTAGAAAAAAGTGGGGGAAAGTCTCCGTGCAACGTATCGATCGCCTTTGAACTGCATTTAGCAAATTCTGTCTGAGGATGAGCACAAGGGTGCTTTTGGGGGGTGCAGGGCGTCTTCCGCGTGATCCACCAGAAGACGGACCCTCCTCCACGGTGTGTGGCGGGCGCACCTTCCGGATCACTGCCACAGCGGCTCGCCTGGGGCTGGCGGGTCCCTTGTGGAAAACTTGGGGAAAAAAAAATCGCGTGCTGAGGATGGGACCAGGCTGCCACACGGCGACAGCCATCCCTCCCTCTGGCGCGGAAGGGAGCCCCACGCCGCAGCAAGCGCTGTAACGTGAGCCAGCACGTGCTCGTGTTTATTGCAAGCCACCTAAGGAATTAATGCACAATGAGCTTCATGGTGTCGCGTGACATTCCAGGCCCATTTTTCACCCTCCTTCCTGAAACGCACAATTGCTCTATTCAGCCCGAACACAGATCATCGAGGAGGACGTCTCCACGAGGCTGCTGGTGCCGGAGCTGCCGCGGGCCGGATCTCGCCGCCTGCGCCGAGGGAGGGGGCACCCACGTTGGGCGTCCGCGCCGGTCGTGGGCCAGTCCCGGGCCGCCTCCTGGCTGCTGCTCCCCCGGGTCCCTTCCAAGGAGGCTTTAAATCAACGTGAAGGGAGCCCTTTGAGGGCTGCCAGGCTCCCCGGGAGGCTGAGCCGAAGCGATCCCTGCAGGGCCCCCTGGCAGGTCTGCACCGAGCCCCGAGGCGCCGCTCAGGCCCAGGGGCCCTGCACCCTTCGTGGGTGGCGCCCGGCGACAGAGGGACACACGGACAGGCCCCCGCGGCTCACCAGCAGCCTGGCTGCTGTCGGCACGGGAGGGCACCCAGAGGGGTCGGGCCCACCCGCTGTCGTCACTGCCATTCTCGATCGGGCCCGAGACAGGGAAGTCAATACGTGGACTTTATGGACATTAGACTTTTAAGCCTTGTGAGAGCCTATTTTATAAATTTCAGTGACTGGGGCCATATTTGAACAGAGACATTCATAGAGATTAATAGCAGGAGGGGAGAGTCCTGCTGGTTGCCGAACAATAAATGTTGCTGAATATCGCCACGAGCGTGATCGCTGAACGATGACGGCGTCTCACCGCCGAGAGTGAGAAAGTGCTGTCAGCGCACGAGGCAGGTGAGGCCGGCGGGACGGGCGCCCGCTGGCAGCGCGTGTTTGCAGAGCACCAGCTGGGGGGGGGGGGCGCCCACCACCCCGCCCACGGTGGGATCGGATCCAAGCTCCGTGAGCCAGGGAGTGCACGCAGGCACGGCAGGCACGAGGACCTGGACAGCGGGAGGGTCTCTGTGGGGCCGTGAGGGCCCGAGGCTCCTGTGTTCTCACCATGTGGCGGCCCGTCGTCGGGTCACCCGAGCGAAGCCTTGCTGCTCCTGCTCAGGGCCACGTGCCACCCAGGAAGGGACGTGGGCTTCCTGAGGAACGACGCAGTTCTAACTTTACTGGGAACGTTAATGAAACAAACAAACAAAAAAAACCCAAACCGCGCCTGCACACACACTCAGGACTCTGGCTCGGGGCCACCCCGCACGCCCGCGTGTGTGCCGGCAGCGTCCCCGAGGACATACCGGCCACGTGGCAATTCAAGCACACCAGGTGCGAAGCAGGGCGCCGAGCGGGCCCACCAGCCCACTCAGGGCACAGAGAGGTCAGGGTGTGCAGGGCCGGTTGCCCACGTCACACACTGCTCCCAATCCCCGGGGGATTTCAATACGGCAGAGAATGGACCTGCAGGGGCCGCGTCTCGGGCAAAAACCAGGCAGTTCTGTGTAAACGCCAACTCTTAGAGGCACCGGGCTCTGCCCTCAGCACGGAGGCAGGAGCAGCAGGCCGGGGCGTGTAGATGCCTGCCTCCCCCCGGTGATCTGGGGGAGGGGGATAACCCTGAAAACAGACCCCAAAAGCTACAGACAGAAAAGCGAGGTCTATCTGATGTCGTGACTTCCCCTCCAGGAGGCGACGGCCCTGCTTCCTCCTCCTGACAGGACGCTGTGCTTCTGTCACCTCAGAGGCTGTCCCACGGCTCCAGGGAGCAGCTCAGGGATGCGCGAGCAGACCCCAGCCGGGCACCAGAGGGGCGACAAGAACTAGAATATTCGGGTCGTGCTCAGTTGTGCGGGGGTCCCCTGTGGACCTGGCGGCCTTGTGGACGGGGCACCACGGCCTCTCCCCCGCTCCCGTGGACTTCCTTTCTGAGGCAGGACGGCCTGCAGCCCAGGCATGGGGGTGGCCTCTCCTCCTGGTATGACAGGCGTGCAGCCACCCCACGCGGACCCGTCCTCTGGCGAGCGCGGCGTTGCCGGGAGGGAACCTCCCTTTCTGCAAACTCTGACTAGAGGTGCACGGAGGGGAGGGGATGGAGCCACCCCTGGGGAGGCCTCCCCCAAAGGCCACGAATCATCCGCCTCCTGAAGCGAGAGCCCTGGTGTCAGGTTTCCAGCCTCCCTAGGGTCAGGCACACGGGCTGGGTCTGGACCCCCGTCCTTGTCTCCTTCTAGAACGACGCTCCACGCGGGCAGCCTCTCCGTCTGCTTTGTTTCCTGCCGCAGCCCTGGGCCCTGGACGAGTGACACCCACGAGGCGCCCCGTACGCCTAGTTCCCAGATGAGGGGACGGATGTCCACTGGCCACGTTGTCCAGGCGTGGCTCTCCTCCTCCGTACTCACCGTGACCAGGGCCCTGACACACACGGAAGGGGGTGCTTCTGTGGGGACACTTCCCGATCACCCTCGCCAAACACGGGTGGCAGGGACGCAGACCTACCAGTGCCGCAGGGGCCCCGTCACAGGCGCGGCCCCGGCCCCTGGGGGACACGCTTCCATCACGCGGCCCTGGGCCCCCCCAAATGCGGCGCCGAGGCCTCCCCTCCACCCGCGGCCAACTTACAGGATTGCTCCTCATCGCTCCGCCCACGGCCCGCGCGGCTTTCGGGTTGCCTGCCAGGGCTGCTAACTGCTGGTAGGAAACCGTGTCTCCAAACTTCACAAGCTCCAGCAGCTTCCGCAACACCCGCGCGGTGAACGAACCTGAAAGACAATACAGGGCGTCGTCGCGTGGGCCAAGGGCTCCCACAGCTGTACGGGGCTGCCGGTCCTGAAACAGAGAGCACATCAACATACTGGGGTGTCATGCTCAAGAACGCGTGGCCTGTGGCCTTCACCCCCGGCCCCGTCACCGACATCCCACGACGGCGCGTCCCAAATCTGCAACTTCCTCCCCCCTCCGCCCAGGTCCACGCAGGAACACGCGCTGCTCTTCCGGGACCTGTGCGTGGGTGAGCTCGTGAGCAGTCCCGTTAGGGAGCACGGGCGGCCCTGCCCGCCGCCGGACTTGAGAGCTTCTCCTACCGCCGGTGAACGTCCGGCCTCGGCCGCGGCACAGAAGGGAAACGAAGCCCCGGGTCGGGCTGGGGTTTTACGCCTCCAGCAGCGAGCGGGCTCAGAAGGCCGAGGGCCACGGCACGCGGGGCGGGCGGTGGGGACCTCGGCTACGGGCGTCTGTAATGAACACGGCTGCAAAAATAAAATGACTTTATTCCCATTTTAATTGACTAACCACATCAAATTGCATTTGTTCTTCATCCTGCTGCCGGGAAGGAACAGGTGAACGCGTGAGAACATTCTCTCCCTTGGCTTCCAGGTTTTAAGAGCTGTTTCCCAGGCACGTGAAGGAGGCCGGTCTGAATCGATACCTATTGTCTTTCCAAAGGAAACACACGGCTCGGGAGCACTGGACACGGAGCCGCGTCCCCCACGGCGGGGGCACCGAGCCCCCGGGGTGGGGGGGGCGGGAGTTCCTGATGGCAGCAACAAAGGGAAGGCTTCCACGGGCAGCAGCGGCGTTCCGGAGTGTGTCCCTAATAGCACTAATTGCACTCAGTGCCAAGCTGGCAAAGTGTGATTTGGTTCTTAAAGGAAACACACCCTTACATGCGTGTTAAATAATAAAAATCACTTCTTAACTGAAGGGAATGATAATCACTTCACTGGAAAAAAAAAATCTGTTTAGTCTTTATTATAACATTAAGCAAATTAAACATCAACATAATCCAGGTGATACTAGAACAGGGTCATAAAAGAAATTAACTTTGTTGTTCATTAATTTACATGGATTAGTAGAGGGCAAAAAGATAGCAAATGTGCTCTAGTTTTTTATGATATAATTTCAAACTGTACACCATTTGTGGCAGGAGGGTGACTTTGGGGTTAATCAGGCTGATTTGTCCTTTTAATTGCTTTCTATTCAAAGAAAATTCATTAGATAATGTTCTCTTCAAAATTCATGAATCAATTTAACTGAAGAAACCACATTAACAGCTTTGGGTTCATTAGCACATGCGGTTGTGTTACTGGCTGATTGCTCGGAGGGTTTCCTTAGGCAAACACACTCTGTTTACTGTGATTTCTTCAGAACGGGTTTTGAAATCAAACTGTTAATCATTATCATCTTTGCTGTTGTTGTTATGCCTCACTTAAAAACAAACAAACAAAAACAGGCCAAAAAAAAAAAAGGAGGGAGGAAAAAAGAGAAGGCAGGCTGCCCAGTGATAACTTGGGGAGGAAGCGATTTCAGGGGTGGCGGCCGTCTTAGCAAAGAAATCGAGAGGAGACGGCAAGAGGCAGGGGCCCATGTCCTGCCTTCCTGGGAGAGCCGGGGCTGCTGCTGCTGGTTTTCCGCGATGCCGCCCGATTTCCGGGAGAAGAGCCTGGAACTTTACCCGACCCACAGGACTGCGGGTCGTGCCTAGGCCACCTGGCCACGCGCCTCGCTTCCCTGGCACAGAGGCGACCTATCATAAGACAACCCTAGGTCTGTATATGGGCACAGTTTATCTAACATTTTCAGCTTCGCTGTCAATTTTTCATGGGAGATAATTTCTCACTTTGTACCTAACGTATTAGGAAAAATAGCTCGAAGAATGTAATATTTTGCAATCACGCACATCGTTTTATAAAATGTATCTGAAAACTCAATTTCACCCTGTAGGGAGCAAAGGCATTAATTAGTGTGAGCAGCTTTCAGAGACGGTGCCTTTAACCCCAACCCGTGCAAAATCAGACGACGAAACTGCTCTCCTTGCGAGGAGGGGCCGATGCTTCCAGTTGTTAAATATCATCCTAACATGTAGTAAAACCTTCCCATAAAAATTAACATACGTGGATGTGGAAAATCTATTTCCCGGAGGTTGAGGTGTCCGCGTAAGTCCTCGGCGCAGACCATCCTTTCAGGTGGCCCAAAGGGCAGCCGTTAGATGACGCTGCTTCTCGCTCCCATTTACGGCCTTCCCCGGACAGCAGGTGTGACCCCAGAGCCGTGCGGGGTGGCCTCTGGTGGCCGCAGTCACCCTCTCCTCCCCACCCTTTTCCTCCTGCCGTCCTGGGATCTGAGCACGGCCAAGGCAGGCCCTGCTGGAGCGGACTGATGCTAGAGCCCCCCTGCCCTGGGGACAAAGCCACTGTCACGTTCGCGTGGGTGGCCACTTAGACCTACCCACCACGATCACCCAACCCGACCACGGCTGCTCCTGCATGCTGTCCGGCCAGACTGTAGGTCACCAGCGTCCCCGGGCTGGCGAGGGGCTCTCCACCGCCGCCCGTGGAAGATGTCATTCTATGTCACGGACACCAGGGTTCTATGTGAGCTCTTCTCATGCCACTGGTGGGAGTTGAGATGAGGGAGGCTTCGCCAGCGCACTGGGGCTGACACAGCCCAGGATGGCCCTGACGAGGGAGCCTAGGCAGGCAGTCAACTCCACAAGTTGGACGGGAGGAAGTGACCAGGGGCCACTGTCTTCCTTCCCCTGGGCCTCTGCCTCCTTCCCAGTGACAACCACCATTGTGAGGCCTCCCTGGACAGACACGGCCCACGCCCCACCAGGCACCGCCAAGCTCGAGGACAGCTGGTCAATGGCAGGGCTGGGCCTGGAGACTGGTCTCCTCTGCTCCAATGAGGGAGAGCACCATGCTTTCCAGTTCTTGGGGGACAGAATCATTCTTTCAAGGTGACCTTTGTGGCAGGATGCAGTGTCCGGCGAAGGGCCGTCTTTCAGCTGCCCAGGCCCTGGGGATCTCCACCACCAGGCTGCAGCTAGCTGGCACAGGCAGGTGTACAAGCACAGGGGTGCCTGGGGCCCACAAGGCTGGCTGCTCTCTGGGCCCCGCCAACGGGGCACCTCAGGAGCTATCACGGGGTGGGAAGGGCGCTGCCCGCAAGGGGCTGCGGAAGCTGTTTGCCACATCTGTGCACAGAGAGCAGTGCCCACAATCCTGCAGGATTTTCTTGCATGTCATCCAATGGCTTGGTATCCGTGGCACAGACTGTGGCTATTGGATAGGTTTTCAAGTTTCCAAGGGCTCTTCACTTCCAGGCCTGGCCTTCTGTTGCTCCTGGCACAGAGGGAGCCCCCGGGCTGGCACACTGGAGTTCCCGAGAACCTGGAGGGTGTGAAGCCAGTTTTCTGATCCAGTGGATCTAGAGGAGGGTTTTGATAGGATGCATCCTGAAGCACAAACGGGGCTGACGTGACCTGATGTTGCCTGACCATTAGTGCAGCCGGGACTGACTGTCCAAGAATGAGCCTGGGAGGAAGTACGGGAAGATGACCGGGAATGGGGGCCCGGGTTCCAGGTAAGATGCAGTCAGCACACTTCACCCTTTTTTCCATGGGCTGCCTGTACAGCATCTGGGCGGAATGCACTTGAGTGCTGTGGAAAGCAAAACAGGAGCAGGCAGCCTGGGAAGATGACAGGAATCTGAGGAAGCACTGAGATGATGCACGACTTCACCATTTCATCTATGTCCTCCCCAGCCCAGACCGGCTGCAGCCTGTACCTGGGAGGGGCCGCTGGTGCATACAGGGCACCCCAGAGCTCTCATCCACCCTGAGGAGGGAGAAGGGTGTCCTGATGCTCAGAGTGGAGGAATCGCTCGCTTTCTGGTACTATCTCTGAACTCCTGCACCCCAGCCCCCAAGCAATCAGGAGGGGCTCATGTCCTTTCCTGCTAGGAGGAGCTGGGGGTCCATAGGTGAGCAGGGCCCTGCTGCTTTTCTCCTCTGTCTTGTCAGTGCTCAGCTCCAGAGGTAGGTGTGATCCAGGAAGTGTGTGGCACGCTGGGGTAAGTAAGGTCAAATTTTAAGTGGGGACCAAACAGGATCTCAGAAAACTCCAAAGTAGTGGGGAGACTGTGGATGGAGAGAGGCTTGGCAAAGCATGCTGGTAAGCTGTTTGTAAATCCCTGGCCTGAGCCCTGACCTGTTCATGTGTAGATCTGACTTTGCATCAAAGACTTGGAGAACTAAGGGAAAGGTCCAGACTGGCCACTGATGGGCTCACGGGCTGGAAGACATGAAAAGGACCACAGAGTCTGTAAAATGACATGGACATCGAAAGCACAACCTGAAGAAGCCTGGTCAGAACTTAGGAGCCCAATCCATCCAAGGTTAGTGCCTTCTCAGCAATAATAGTGCTGTTATACATGCACACGAACCTCAGACCATGACTGTCAAAGTGATCAGGACACAATCCAAAATGACTTTGCAAACCGAGCAAACAAAGAATCAGAAAAACCTCAATTCCTCGTGGGAAAGAATCAACAAACCTCAAGGGTGGGATAACACAGGAGTCAGAATCACCTGACATTTTCTCCGCCCAAGTTTTGAGGATTTAACTGACAAAATTATAAGATATTTAAAATGTACGACGTGATAATTTCATATATATCTGATAACTTTAAAGGATCTGTAGTAAAGATGCTGCAAGAAGGGAAAATACTCTTAAACAAGAAAATAAAAGGAAAAAAAATAATAAAAAAACAAGAAGACACAAAGTTTCAAAGAAATTCAAGTTACAGGGAAGAATCAAATGGAAATTTAGTGTAGAAAAAAAATGTGAAAACTCCATGGTCTCAATAGCAGAATGGAGATGCCAGAGGAAAGAGTCAATGAACTGAAGTCAACAGAAATTTTCCTATCCGAAAAACAGAGAAAAACACGTTAAAAACAAACAACAAAAAACCAGAAAGAGCCTCAGGGACATGTAGGACAAAGCCAACAGTCTAACATTCATGTTATTGGAGTTACAAAAGAGGAAAAAAAAAAGAGTATGGGGTACAAAGCAATTTGAACCAATTAGAGCTAGAACTTTTCCAACTTGGCAAAAGATATACAATGACAGGCTTCTTAGCCCAGGAAACCACAAACAGGACACACCCAGAGAAATCTACTCCCAGACATAGCATGATGAAGCTGGTGAAATCTAAAGATCAAGAAAGAAAAAAAAAAAACCCTCAAAAACAACCAGAGAAAAATGATGTGTTATTTATAGAGGAACAAGTTTTGAATGACTGTAGAATTCTCATCAGAAACCACGGAGGTCAGAGGAGGTGAAATAGCAATTTTAAAGTGCTGAAAGAAACTCAGAATTCTAGATCAGTGTAAAAAAAAAACAAAACTCTTCATAAATAAAGCTAAAATAAAGACATGTCCAGTTAGAAACAAAGATCCCGTGTTGCCAGCAGACACGAGCTAGAAGAATTACTGAAAGACGGTCTTCAGCAAGAAGGGACATAAGACTGGAGGGGCAGCCGGAAACCTTAGCAGTAAGGGCAGACAAAAGCTGTGGTAATTATCTGGCTAAATATCACAGACTCTTCTTCTGTTGAGTTCTTTGAAATATGTCTGATGATTGAAAGGAAAATCCTAACATTACCAGATAAGATTTTCAATGTACATAAGAACAAAATATAAGATACTTGTAACATAAAGCAAGAGTGCCCGAGGATCTACATGTGGTAAGGTGGTCAATACAAATTCCAATCAGACTGTGAAAGTATAAGTATTGTAATAATCCTTATAAACAGATAACATAATAAAAAAACCCAACAGATAAACTAAAATGCTAAAAAAGGTTGAAAAACAAAGATAAAAAATAATTATGTATTAATAACATAAAACAAATGAAACAAATGTTACATTTAAATAGAAATTATATCATATTAATGATCACATTAAATGTAAATGGCCTTTCTTCAACCAATGAGAAGATAACAGTGTGCCAGACGGATTGAAATAAAGAACCCAAGTATGTGTTATCTACAAGAAATTTACTTCAGGGATGCCTGGGTGGCTCAGTGCTTGAGTGTCTGCCTTTGGCTCCGGGCGTGACCCTGGGGTCCTGGGATTGAGTCCCACATCAGGTTCCCTGCAGGGAGCCTGCTTCTCCCTCTGCCTGTGTCTCTGCCTCTCTCTGTCTCTCTCTCTCTTATGAATAAATAAATAAATACATCTTTTTAAAAAAAAGAAATTCAAAGAATAGATACAGATGGCTTAAAACTAAAAGGATGGAAAAAGTATACCAGGTAAATAGTAATCTAAGAAAAAGGATTATCAGACAAAGTAGATTTAAGAGCACAATTTCTAGAGGTGAATTAATTTTTACCACTATTACATAGTGACAAAAGGGACAGCTCACAAAAATGACATGGCCCCAAAACATTTATGTACCAATAAGATAGTTTCAAATACATAAAACAGAAACTGACAAAACTGAAAGGAGAATTAGACCAACCCACAATCATACTTGGAGACTTCACTTCTCTATCAGTAACTAGCAGATGTAGCTGACAGAAAATCAAGGATACAGAATGAAAAATACCATCAACCAACTGGTTTCAACTGACATTTACACAACACTCTACCCAATAACAACAGAGCATATATTCCTTCCAAATGCACATAAAAAAAAACTGACCAAGATATATATTCTGGGTCACAAAACAAACTAACAGATTTGAAATAACTGAATTCATTCAAGTCATATTCTCTGATCGTAATGGAATTAGACTAGACATTAAGAACAAAAAGATAACTGGAAACCTCCAAAAATTTGGACAGAAATAAGGCACTTTTATTTGTTTTAAAGATTTACTTATTATTTTAGAGAGAGCAAGCGAACATGTACTTGTTAGGGGGGAAGGGAAGTACTTGAGAATCTCAAGTACTCTCCCCGCTGAGCCTGGATCCTGATGTGGGGCTCTATCTCACAACCCTGAGACTATGACCTGAGACAAAATCAAGAGTTGGATGTTTAACCAACTGAGCAACCCAAGTGCCCCCCAGATAAGGCACTTTTAAATAACCCCTGCGTCACAGAGAAAGTCTTAAGGGAAATTTAAAAAATACATTGAACTGAATGATCCTGGAAATACAGTGTATCACAATTTATAGGATACAGCTGAAGGAACATTTAAGAGGTAAATATACATTAAGTGCTTATTTTTATTTTTTATTCTTTTAAAGATTTATTTGAGAGAGAGGCATATATGTAAGTGTGTACAAATGGGAAGAGCAGACGGAGAAGGAAAGAGAATCTCAAGCAGACTCCATTCTGAGCGTGAAGCCCAATGCAGGGCTTGATCCCAGGACCCTGCGATCATGACCTGAATCAAAACCAAGAGTTGAATGCTTAACTGACTGAGCCACCAAGGCACCTCTTAAGTGCATATTTTAGAGAAGAAGAATCTCAGGTTAATAATGTAAGCTTTCAATTTTAAACAGGAAAAAGCAAAAACAAAACAAAATAAAAACAAACACCTAAGGAAGGAAATAAAAGTAATAGCAGAAAACAGTGAAATTGAAATAAGAAAAATGATAGAGTAAAATACATGAGACCCAAACGGGCTTCTTTGAAAAGATCAATAAAATAGATAAACTTTTAGCAAGATTGATAAAAAAAAAAGAGAAGAAACAAGTTATCAACATCAGACCTAAAAGCAGGATGTCACAACTGACTTCACAAACATTAACTGGAGAATGAAATATTCCTATAAACAACTCTTGGCACAATATTCAACAACACAGATCAACTAGACCAATGTATCAAAAACTACAAACGACCAAATCAGATCCAAGATGATGTAGATAACTGGGACAGTCCCACAGCTATCAAAGAACTTGAACTCAGAGTTTAAAACCTTCTGAAATAAGGTAATTTTACAGCAAAACCTAATAAACACTTAAGGAAAGAATACATCAACTCAGGATAATCCTTTATAGAAAACAGAAGAGCAGGGAACACTTCCCAAGGCACTTTACATTATCAAAACATCAAAATCCAGAAAAGTATAGATTAATATTTCTCATTAACATGTATGCAAAAATTCTCAATGAAGTACTGGCAGATCAAATTTAGCAATATAAAAAAGAATGAGACAGTAAAATTAAGTGGAGTTTGTCTGAGGAATGTAAAGCTGATTTAATATCTGAAAAATGAACCTCTATATAAAGCTACAATCAAGACAGTGTGTATTAATGAAAGGATACATAAATTAATGAGACAGAATAGAAACAGATCCACACAAATACAGAAGCAAAATCAATTCAATGGAAAAATGACCATATTTCCAAAAAATGGTTTGGGAACACTGGACAGGCATCTTTCACAAAAACTAACTAAAAATAGATCATAAACTTAAATCTAAAAGGCAAAACTATAAAACTTCCAGAAGATAATACAGGAGAACAATATAGGTGACTGTGGGTTTAGGGAAGTTTTTAAACATAGTATGATCCGTGAAAGAAAAGTAGTTGGACCTTATTAAAATTAATTTCTGCTCTGTGAAAAGTGATGTTAAGATACTGAGAAGAAGAGCTACAAGCTGAAAAAACATATTTGTACAACATATATCTAATAAAGGCCTTGTATCTAAACTATGCAAAGAATTCTTAAGAACTCAACAATAAGAAAATTATAAAATGGCAAAAGTACATCTTGCTAAAGAAGATATACAGATACAAATTAAGCATATGAAGAGATTTTTAAAATTATTGATCAGGGATTACAAATTAAAACAATCAGATGCAATGATACATCTATTAGAATGGCTACACAATCAAACTTTACTGATTGCTGATGAGGATGTGAAATGACACGGATACTCACCACTGCTGATGAAAATGCAAAAACAGTACAGCTACTTTGGAGAAAATTTGGCAGTTTCTTACCAAACTATATAGAAGCTTACTCTATGAACCAGTAATTGCACTCCTGAATATCTACTCAACTTATCTGAAAACCTATGGCCACAGAGAAACCTGCATACAAATGTTGACAGCAGCTTTATTCACTTATTGGTAAAAACTGGAAGCAACGGAGATGTCCTTCAACAGAAAATGGATATACAATGGAACATCCATACAACAGAATATTATTCATACAAAGAGTGAATTATCAAGCTCCCAAATGACATGGAATTATCTCAATGTATATTGCTAAGTGAAAGAAACAAGTCTGAAAAAGCTACATATCGTATGATCCCAACTATGTGATACTTTGGAAAAGGAAAGCAAAAGACAAAGAATAACATTCTATGAAACATATGCAAATTGGCAACAGCACACACACAAAAAAGCATTTAGAAGACTGAAGGATCACAGGGACAAGTGCAGACTGTGACAAGAGAATCTAAGTGTATTACAACTTATGAACAACCCTACTAACGTTGGTGGGAGGGATAAGTGGTGACCTAATTCTGGAAATGAGTAGAGTCTGTAAGACTAAGGGTAAAAGGAATTGCATAAATACACTCTACTTGATAAAGCTGTTTCCCGTGGGGGTAACAAGGTTCTCATACTGCTAAATGGTATACTGGACTGGAACAATGAACTAAATGGCTGGTGGAAGGTGCAAGCCAGTTTTATTCTCAATTTTTCCCCAGAAAATCCACAAGTGGTCTAAAAATATATTAAAAATAAGCTAATATGATCCACAATATTAACAGCTTAATGAAAAAAAAATAATTTTATCAATTGAGGCAAAAATAAAATGTCAACAAAATTCAACATCCATTCATGATAAAACCTCTCAACCATTTAGGAATAAGAAGTAATGTCCTCAACTAATACTAAAAGTATTGACCAAAAACAAACACACAAATAAAACCCTAGAGCTAACATACTTAATTGTGAACAACTGATTGCTTTCCCCTCAAGATTACAAAAAATGTGAGGATGCCCACTACTAGTCAATATCATAGTGGAAGTTCTATAAAGAAAAATAAATAAAAGCCATACATTTTTAAAAAAAGAAAATCATCTTTATTTATAGACAACATGATTGGTTGTCTATGGTAAAACACTAAGGAATCTACCAAAAAAAAAAAAAATGTTAGAATGAGATTAGCTAGGTCACCAGATACAAAATCAACATAGCAAAAATTTTAGGTTACTGATAATAGCTCTACCCCCAAAGACTTAGATGTAAATCTAAAATTATATATAAAATGCTATGCTGAAAATTACAACATTCTGCTAAAAGAAATCAGAAAATACATAAATAATTTGAGAGACATACCATGTTCATGGATAGGAAGTTTTAATATAAAAATTTCAGTTTTCTACAAACTAATCTATAAATTTATTTCCATTCCAGTCAAAATCCCATCCAGTCATAAAAGGGGAATTTATTGTAGCTACAGACACTGATTTTAAAACTTACATGGAGAGGCAAAGGAACTTGAATACTCAATATTTTGAAAAATGACACAAGAAAAGTTGAATTAGCACTAGCAAGTTTTTCAAGATTTACTATGCTATAATCAAGATAATGTGAAATTTGTGAAGAGATAAACATATAACTTGATGGAACCTAATAGAGATTTCTAAGAGATCCGCAAAAATATGTCCAAGTGGCTTCTGATCAAGGCACAAAAGCATTTTAATGAAAAAAGGATATTTTTAAAAAGTGTTGTATACACTGAATCCTGATGTTAATATTTTATCTTATAAAAATTCAAAATAGGGCAGCCCTGGTGGTGCAGTGGTTTAGTGCCACCTGCAGCCTGGGGTGTGATCCTGGAGACCCAGGATCGAGTCCCACATCGGGCTCCCTGCATGGAGCCTGCTTCTCCCTCTGCCTGTGTCTCTGCCAATCTCTCTCTCTCTCTCTCTGTGTCTCTATGAATAAATAAATAAAAAAAAATCTAAAAAAATTCAAAATAGATCATAACTCTGAATGCAAAGCTTTAAAAACATTTTATTTATTTATTTTTAAGATTTTTAATTTATTCATGATATACACAGAGAAAGAGAGAGAGAGGCAGAGACACATGCAGAGGGAGAAGCAGGCTCCATGCAGGAAGCCTGATGTGGGACTCGATCCCAAGTCTCCAGGATCACACCCTGGGCCAAAAGCAGGTGCTAAACTGCTGAGCCACCCAGGGATCCCCTTTAAAAACATTTTAAAAGGAAATATAAGAGAAAATCTTTGTGACTTGGAACTAGGCAAACAGTTCTTAGACATGTCATCAAAAGCACAGTCCATAAGTTAAAAAATAAATTGGACTTCATTGAAATGAAAAAAAAAAAAACACAACACACATTGGTCTGTGCAAGTTAGTGTTAATAGAATGTAATACAACATATAGACTGGGAGAAAATATCTGGAAATAACATACCCCACAGATAACTTAAAACCACAATACATAAAGAACTCTCTAAATTCAACAGTAATACAAAAAACTACCTAAATTAAAAAATAGGCAAAAGACTTGAAGTGACAGGTCATCAGGAGGGCAGATGATCAGTAAATGGGCACATGAATAAATGTTCAACCTAAACCTAACTGACCATCAGGGAATTGCCAATTAAACCCACAATGAGATGGCGTGACGTATCTGTTAGAACGGCTATCACAACAATTATATAAAAAATGAGGGCACATCTGCACTGTGGCATACGACAGTTAAAAGGCATAAACTGTAGGTACATAGGATTTTTTAAAAAGATTTTTATTTATTCATGAGAGACACACACAGAGAGAGACGAGAGGCAGACACAGGCAGAGGGAGAAGCAGGCTCCATGCAGGGAGCCCGACGTGGGACTCGATCCCGGGTCTCCAGGATCACGCCCTGGGTTGAAGGCAGCGCTAAACTGCTGAGCCACCCAGGCTGCCCGGTACATACGATTTGGATGGATCTCAAAGGCACTAAGCTCAATGACGAAGGCAGGCTCTGAAGGTTAAACAGTGATGCATCTATGGGATATTCCCATAGGGATGGAGAATAGATCAGGGATTTCTAAGAGTCAGTAGAAAGGTTGGGGGCAGGAGCTGCTGTGACAACAGAGGGGCAGTAGGAGGGAGTTTTTAGGATGATGCACCCTGAGTCCCGCCTATGTGGCAGTGACAGGGATCCATACATGTATCAAAATTCACGGCACTGTATACACCACAAAAAGTCAATTTTACTATATAGGTTAACTTAAAAAAATAAGTTGAAAAACAGAGGGAAGTATTTTCTAAACACCTTTTCTTTAATCAATCTCTTTGGAGTCCAACATACCTACTTAAAATGGAGCCTAGGTCACACTCCTTGCAAACTATTTCCCCTCTGCAAGGCCCTCATCACCCCTCAGTGCTCTCAGTAGGTCACCACAGGGGTCCCTTCGGTTTGCCCAGCTCCCCAAGAGCAAGGACCTGCCTTATGGGTCCCATCCCAATAGTCCAGTTCTGTGGCTGAGCCAGCGTAGGCATCTAGTGGTCATCTAGTGGATGAATGAAGGGTGGGCAGGTGGAAGCAGTGGGCCTGGTCTTCCCAGCATTCGTTTGGGGATGGTCCCTGTGCTCATGGGGGACACCCCTTCCACAGGACACACAGCAGCCGTTTCCACCTGAGCAACCGGGACCTAGAATGGACTACCTGGGCATCAACTTCAACTTGCAAAGCCCAACTCAGGTGTTCCTGCAATTAGCAGTGGAGGCCAAGGCCACTGAAGCCAAGAGGAAGCTGCTCAACTTGTACCAACGTGGCCAGGGATGCGTTTCTGTCGGTGCACAGTCCTGACCCAAGTCCTGTGGCTGATGGGCCCCTGTGGCCGCATAGACATGCAGGGGAAGAACTGCTGCTGCTGGCCAGGGGGCAGGGCTCAGCAGGCTTTGTCACCAGCTTGCAGGCAGGGACCTGGGCAGTGTCTGGCAGGGCCAGGGCACTAGTGGGCAGAGCTCCAGCAGCTCAGCATCATGCCTTCTGATGGGCCAGAGCAGGTCACCCCACTGCTAAACAGGTGGGGGGCCCAGGGTGTGCATACCTCATCAGGGCCTTTAGAAGTATAGATGAATCCACTTACGACGGCCTTCTCGAACTCCAGACCAGCTTCCATCAGTTGTGGCTTCCTCTGACATTAGGAGTGACTGCCTGTAGCGAACTTGTCAATAATTAGCTCCTCCCACATACTGTTACATACATAGCACACGGTAGCCAGGAGATGCAATGTTGCTTGGGTGAAAATAACTTGATTTACTCCCACATGTGAGCTGCAGCCTCCACAAGCAGAAAAGGCAAAGGAAGAAAGTTCACAGGAGGTCACACCATAGGTTCAGGAGCCAGCACAGCATTTTCATTTCTCCAAGCCTGCCAAGTCAAACCACATGAATCGAACATACGTGTCTGAGAACCTGAGATTAGCACACGTGCACAGGCACGTGCTCCCTGACGGTGGGACGGGGCACGCTGTGATGTGCGCGGTGTGTGAAAATCTGCCTTGGATGGGATGCCTGGGTGGCTCAGCAGTTGAGCATCTGCCTTTGGCTCAGGTCGTGATCCCGGGATCGAGTCCCGCACTGGGCCCCCACAGGGAGCCGCTTCTCCCTCTGCCTGTGTCTCTGCCTCTCTCTGTGTCTGAATCCTCGATGCCCACTTTGCAAAGCTGGCATCACTATTCTTTTTGAACAGATGACAAAATCAGGCTCAGAGCCATGGCCTGACTGCCGTCTACACTGCTGGCTGGATGCCCCTGACTCAGGTCCACTGCTCTCTGGGGCCGGGGGGGCGGGGGGCCCAGGCACCCTACTGCAGAAGCAGGATTGGTGATAGGGTGAGTGTCTGTCTGCAAGCCAGTCCCAAGCTCAGGGGCGTGGCTCAGGTCTTCTGTTCTGGATGAATCTTTCCACACTCCCACATCCTTAGTGTCCACTTACCAGCTTCCTCCAAGAAATAAAAACACAGATGCCAAGGGGGAGCGATGGAGGACAAGCTCTGTGCTTTTGGGGTGCAAACAGTGATGGCGCTAAGGACTGATTCCATGACTGACTCTTTGGTAATGGGCAAACCAGGGAAATCCAGCCTCCGTCCCCCAGACGGAGACTCTCATGCCTGCACCTCTGAGAGCCTCCTCTAAAAATCCAGTGCCTTCACATTGCAGTCACCGTCCCCAGTGTGCATCGGGCTCGAAGCCCAACATCGCCCTGCAGCCCTGGGTGATGAATCTTGGCAAGCTTCCTTTCCTAGCTGGTGACGGACACCTCAGGATGGGCCTGTGCCCAGTATGGCGACCTGTGCCCGAGGCTCTGTTTGAAGATAACCCAACAGAAAGCTTAGAGATGAAGGCATGTGCCTTTCAAAGGAAACCTTTGAGAAGTGCTACCCCTTTCCAGAAAATGCTTGGCTACTTCTCTGGGTACTACACTCTGGGCCAACTGATAAGGTGTCAAGCGAAGATGGCTTGCTAGTTTGTGGTCTCAACTCCTGTAGGCCCCAAAGGGCTGGTGCTGGCCTAACCACCGGTGTTCCACGGGCTGAGTTTTGGATCACTCTCCGTAAGTCACATCCATTCCTGGGTAAGAAATCATGCCAACACGGAGAGTATTCCAAAGTCCTGGATGTAGCTCCTGGCACACGGCACGTGGGCAACACGTGCCTGGTCAGTTGTACAGGATGCAGGGCTGGAAGACTGTTTTGAAAGAGAAGTTCCTCAAATGTTTTGAGCAATGCTGGGGAAATGGGGGCATGGGTGTGATTTTTGAAGACTCATTTGGAAATTCTGGTCAATTTGCTTAAAAATCAATGATGGTCACAACAAGTGCTAACATTTATTGAGCACCTACTGTGTACCAGGGACCATGTAATGTGCTTTATCCTACTGAATCCTGGAAAGCCACCATGACTCTGGTGCTCTCCTACGAGGGTGAGAAGTCCCCATGGCTCAGGATGGAGGAGGCTGTGCAGCGCGGCATGGGGATCGGGCCCGCGGGCGTGGGCCCCCTTTACAGCCAGCCCACACTTTCAGCACCCAACACGGAAGTTCGGGGGGAGTTGCTTCTTGCCCCTCGGTTTCGTCCTGGTAGGATGGGAGAGCACGAAGGTTACCAGAGGTGACCTGTGGGAAAAGCGCCTTGTCCATAGGGCCGTGTGGCTTTCGGGCCGGCTGTCCCTGCCTCCCGTCTTCTCTCCCCACGATGAGGCATCCTTAACCAGAGGGCGGTTTGGGAGGGGGGGAGTGCCCAGCAGAGCCCCCGGTCCCCCGGCTGGTCTACTACTCGCTGCTGCCTGGCACCCAGTGGGGCGGAGAGGCGGTGTCACCCACAGCCCAGGATTGCTCCGGGCAGGGTGGGCAGGATGAGGCTGCCGGGGAGGGGGGCGCCCTCTGCTAGCCTGCGAGAGACCCTGGTCTCCACGGCATAGCATCCCGCCTCCAGACCCAGACACGCTCCTGTGCCACTCGGGGCAGCGGCGGGGCTCTGCTGCCGGAAACAGGGTGTTTGGGGGGCTCAGGACCCCTTGACTAATGCCGACACGGGTCAGGGGAGAAGGGAGGGCCGGGGAGGCGATGCTTCCCCTCAGCCTGGGCCCCTGGGGGCCACGCCGAGGTCACATTCCCTCCTGCTGCTCTGGGGACAAGGTGTGGGGCTCGGCCCTGATTCTGGATCCAGCTGACAGCAGACTTGAGCGTGAGGAACAGGGTAACACAGACCCGGGAAGCCCACGTGGAAGGACAGTGGCACCGCGGTACGCTTCTCCAGCTGAAGGCCAGGAAGAGTGAATTCGGGATGTACTGTAAGACAGGGGCGCCTGGGGGCTCAGTCGGTTGAACGCCAGACTCTTGATTTTGGCTCAGGTCACATCTCAGGGTGGTGGGATCGGGCCCCGCGCCGGGCTGCACGGTGGGCAGGGTGTCTGCTGGAGATTCTCCTTCTCTCTCCCCGCTCTGCTTGCACTCCCTCCCTCTCTCAAAATCAACCAACCTCTAAAAGTCTTAAAAACAACAAACAAAAAAACTGAAAAAGAAAATCCAGAACCCACAACACGAACTTTCACTACTCCTTATATAGGGAATGAGTAATTTTTAGGAGCAATAAACATTTTAGGCGTTTTAGAATAGTGGTCCTCAAAGTACGGTCTGGGGAGCGTTAGGGGTCCCTGAGACCCGTTTAGGCGGATTTCCACAGCAACACCAAGATGTTATTTGCCTTCCTAATTCTCCTGCTCTCACCAGTATGCAGGATTTTCGCATAAGCTAAATGACACGCTAGCACCACAGAGCCAACGACAGGGCGGCGGCGAGAACCCAGCTGTATTCCATTAAGGCCGATGCTGGAGAGACTGCCAAACACAACGATGCCACTCTTCTCAGAGTTTTGGTTTGGGGAAGTTTTTTCATATATTATTTCTGACATGCAGTGAATTCATTGTTGTCTTAGACGATATTAGCGCCTTAAGAGATCCGCAGGCTTAGTTTCCAGCACGGTAAATGCAGACAGAGAGAACCCTCCGGACCCACAGCAATTCGGGGTCCTCGGTCATCTCGAGGAGGACGGAGGGGTCCAGGTGAACAGAGGGCCTGAAGGGTTAAGCCGGTCCCTTTCCAAGCCTGGCCAGGCCGAGCAGGGCACGGTGCTCATGAATAGAAATGCTCCCGCACGCTCGCCTGGCCCTGGGTGCACCCGGACACAATCACAGAGCTCATCTCGCAGACGGATTGGACTATTAGCCCTCGGAAATGAACCTCCTGCCTCCCCCAGGCGCGGGGAGGCTCCCGCAGGTGAGGGGGGGTGGGGCAGCCTCACCGCTGCACCTGGGCCTATGTTGTAGTCACCTTCCCGATGATTAGAGTGCCCGACACTTATTTAACAAAAGAATTATGCCTAAGACTGTAAGCTCAAACTTAGGGAAGCCTACAGAGAAATGATTAAACTGTGAATGTCCTGGTATGAATGTGAATAATTATATATTAACACCCTTTACCATTCAAATAATTGTCATTCAGCTCAAAGCTGAGTACCTGGCTCTGAGCAGGTGTTAATGGTTTCTGAACAATATGAGAAGCGGAGAGAAACACCCTGCGTGACAAGGCCGAGGGGGGCGGGGAGAGTGTGCGTGTTCCGGGCTGCGCACCTGCGTGTACTCACAGCACCGGGGGCCCCTGTGAGATGGCCGGGTGGGAACCCGGTCCCAGGCTCCAGTGCAGGCTTCCTACGCAGCCCCCCCCGCCCCCCGCAACCTTCACCCACACGGTTCTGCTTTGGGGCACGTGCTTTCTCCCCCTGCAAATTCTCCCAGCTTCTGCGGCCAGGATGCCGCCGACCCCCCAATCCCCTCAGGAAGAACGGAGCACGACTCACACCTGCACTCACACCCGCACTTGCACACAGCAGCCGTGGTCTCTCCCAGGCACAATCTTGTGAGACAAACAGAGGTGGAAAATCGGATTTAAAATGACACAACGGGGGATCCCTGGGTGGCTCAGTGGTTTAGCGCCTGCCTTTGGCCCAGGGCATGATCCTGGAGTCCCGGGATGGAGTCCCGCGTCGGGCTCCCGGCATGGAGCCTGCTTCTCCCTCCTCCTGTGTCTCTGCCCCTCTCTCTGGCTCTATCATAAATAAATCAATTTTTTTAAAAAATAAAATGACACAACGTTATCAGTGTATGCAAGACCACGTCTTCCAACGTTGGTGTCTCCTCGTCCGCCCAGGTCGGCACTGACCCCAACTCTCCCCTTCCCTTTGGTGGCGTCACCCACATGGCAGAGAAGGGACCAGCTGCGAGTGTTTTGGACTCACACCATTTCGCACCAAATACACCAAGGGTTGTTAAATACACAATGACGTGAGCACGTACCCCACCCTGCTCCCAGCCCAGTTCAGAAAGTTCTGTGCGTCCCGTCAGAAACTTCTAGAAGCCTCTTACTGGCCCTTCCAAGCGGGAGTAGGGGTGAGGGAGCCCCGCCAGCTTCGCCGGCAGACCCACCCGCTGCTCCCGGCACGTCTACACATCCTCCTGGGCCAGGGCAGCGTCCCACAGTCCCAGGCCCGACACGCAAGCTCCGTTTCTGGGAACACGAACAAATCTACGGGGGTGGGTGGGTCTGAGCGGTCCCCACCCATGCGGCTTCTCGAGCTGGTGTGAAACAGCCCTGAGGTCTGTTAAATAATTTTAGCTAACTTTTTGAAGACCAACCCAACAGAAAGGCACTAAGCCCTTAATTTCTTAATGAATTATTCCTTACCGTAGGACAGGGATTATGCCATGGAGAAGGCATATCATTGCTGACAGAGCTGTCAGGAGGACAGGCAAAAGGAAAACTGGCAAGCTTTAATTTCTCTGCAGAGAAACGAGGGGCTCTTTGGGGATTAATCTCAGTATCAACATTGAGCCTTTGCCGCAGGGCAGCTGAAGAATTCAAAAGAAGTTGTGACTGAATTTTGAGTGATGGAATCCAGCTCCAATTGTGCAGCCGACTTGGGCCTCTCACCTATTCAAATGAGGACGAGGCCGTGCAGGTGTGGGTGAAGGGGGTCCCTGTAGGACAGGTAACACGTGTGCCCTCGGCAGGGGTGACCGGGACGGGGGAAGGCCAGGCCAGGGCAGGGCACCGCACGGAACCCATGCTGAGAACGTTCTCCTGAGCAGGGAGGGAAGCGGCGGGCCGGGGACGCCACCACCTGCTGCCGGCCCGGGGTGGGGGTGGGGGTGAGGGTGCAGGGATGGGCTGCTGTGGGCACCTCCGGCTTCTTCAGCTTTTCACACTTGACGTTAGGTCTGTCACCTTATCTCATGACCAACGGAGGAGCTCAGCGGTTCACCTCCTGCTCCGGGCACAGGGGGGATCCCTACCTGCGGGCAGTCCCCGGGCCTCTCTGCAGAGTCCAGAGCCGCGGGGACGGAGACGGTGGGCTCGGTGGCTGCTGATGGGAAGGACCTGCCCTGGGGGGCGGGGTGGTGGTCAGAGAACTTCTCTCCTTGGCTGAAGGCTGGTCTATGGCGTCACAAGGGTAGTGAGGCTGCTGTCACCGCTCAGTGCTATCTCTGGGGCAAAGGGGCCTGTGCGCAGGGCACCAGGGACACGCCTGCCCCGGGGCACTTCTAACTTCAGAAGGACACCTCCACCCATGTAAAAAAAAGCACACTCCAAGCTCACGTGGGATGACTGCCCGTGTGTGCTGCTCCGGATGTTCCCTTCTGCCCTGGCACATTGCACAGCACCGCCCCTGCCGCCCCCTGCCTCCTGGGGCTCTGCACAGGCCTGTCCACTCGGGCCCCTTGCTGGGAAGCCACCTGATAGGGTCCTTTTCCAGCACCCCCCATCCACTGCTACATGGTGGAGAGCCGGCGCCGGCCACTGGTGGGGGGGCCCTCTCCCGAGGACAGCTTCGGTGTCCTCAGGGACGAGGAGGTGCTGGGCACCTATGATCCCGCCCCGGAGGTCACGCCATCCCTGCCACGTGCTCCAGGGCTCCTTCGGTGCCAGCCCGGGTTCAGCCTGGAGGAGCGCGAACACCAGGGTGCGGATCTGGGGGGCCACCGCACACACATCCCTTCCTGAGGGCATCACGGTGTTCCAGAACTCACGGTGGGGCTGGGAGGGCGCCCAACTCGACTTTGCTGTGGCTTCGCTGACTGTAGGAATGCGGTGGCCCGTGACAGCCACCTCAAGTCTGCTCCCACAGTTTTTGCCCCTCTCCCAAATTCTCAAAACCAGCATCGAGGATCCCAGGGCTGGGATGGTGGGCTTTAAACAGATGAAACCTGTGGTCACAGAAAAACTTCCTCACAGGTTTCTCAGCCGTCCCACACCCCATTCTGACCAAGCAATTTAATTCGGATTCCTTTCCTTTCAGCCAAAACTCCGTCACCCTATCATGGGGCAGGGTAGGGGTGTGGTGAAGAGATCTGTACTTTTGACGGCAAGACACAAAACGGAACATGTTCAATTTTGAATTTATGGTGTCAGGTGTACATCAATCACTTAAAACTCTCCAAAATCTCAGACCTATGTCATCAGAGGTGCGCGTTCCTCTAGAAGATGCCATGGAAAATACCCACACACCGCTTTCACATGCAGTCTGAATGGGCTGCTGCCTTTTGGCTTTCAGTGTTGGGACAATCAGCCAAAGAACCAAACGTGAACTAGTGTCGACAGAAGACACCTCAAAGTAGGCTGCAGGGTGGCATCGGAGTCTGCTGGTCACCCCCCTGCATCTACAGGGCACTCAACATGGAAAGTAGGGTGGCTGCAAAGCCAGCTCCCACTCTCTGGTGCAGACTGGTGGCCGGATCCACCTGCACACGTGCGTGTGCTCACCGCATGGCCACAGAGACACCGTGGTGAACGGACCCTCTTGGGGCATGAGTAAGGGCTCACGTCGGGAGGGATGAGGGCCTGCGTTCAAGTCTCCTCTGCATCACTGCCTAGCTGTTTGGGCTACTTTGCTCCCTCAAATTCTGCGTCTTCAACCTGAAAATGAGGATCCTGGCGTCGAGGGTTAAGTGAAAGTAAAATCTGCACAAAGACCAGAGTCCCTGCTGCATGGAAAGTGCTCAGTGAGTGTAAGCTGCTGACAGACACACAGCCATGATCAGAGGCATGAGGCTGAGCAAGACCCCTACCCCCACCCCCCCAGACCTTGGAATTGGTGCAGGTCTGCGAGGCAAAATCACCGCTCTTCAGAGACGGTGCGTGTGCAGAGGTCCAGCTGAACGTGAGCTGTGGTAATGGTGGGGACAGGAGGCACATCTCAGCTGGGTGCACGACTGCCAAGGACACACGGAAAGCCATGGTGAGGACGGGGTGGCCACAGAATCGAAACCCTGGGGCCCTTGACTGTGGCCGAGCTATACTGGCTCACTGGCCTACAGAATCCCCACTCTGCTGCTTCAGAATAAAGAATTACAGGGGTGAGTAAATTATGCTCTTCCCCTTGAGCTTCTGTGGATGTGTAATTACCCCCATGCGTGCCATCCAGCCGCAGTGTCCATGTACACCAACTTGTGGCCCAGCCCACTGGTGTGCCCGCAGCCCTGCAAACAGAATGCACTCCGTGGTCCCTGGGCTCTTTGTGGAAAGGCCGTCATGGTGCCGGCACGACAGGCCTGTTGTGTGGTTAAACCACAAACACACACTTAGGAAAAGGGAGAGGACGGGCACAATGGTTTGCAGGTCTAAGAATGCTCTTTGACGTGCAGATTAATGAACCTCTATGTTGCACATCAGCAACAGATTGGGGACACATTAATTAAATGAAGTACTCTATAATTAGATCACTCATCTATCGTCGTTCAACTACACAAAAGTCCTGGCCTGCCCAGGACACTGCCGTCTGCCTGCGGACATGGCCAAGCCAAGGGGCCGGTCACGCCCTGGGCCCACACAGACACGGATTCTGTGCCATCTTCCAAGCACCCAAGCTGGCTGGACAAGACTGTCCTCACCGCAGAACGGAAGGGTGATTCACTGACAAAGCCCATGTGTGGCTTCCCCTCCATCACCAGGCCCATGAGATCAGGATGACCAGCCCATCCTACGCGGTGGTGGAGGGGCCCATGAGACATGCTGATGACCCACAGACATCCACTCCCCTACCCAAGGGCATCCTGGTTCCTTCCTTCAATTATAAATAAAGCTGCTATAAACATCTGTGTGCAGGACAGGAGTTTTTAACTCATGTAGGTACATACTAAAGAGCATGACTGCTGGACAATATGGCCAAGAGTATATTTAGTTTTGTAAGAAACATCCAAACTTCCCAAGTGGCCGCACCATTCTGCGTTCCAACCAGCGATGAAAGAGTTCTTGTTGCTCCATATGCTCGTCTGCATTTGCTGTCGTCAGTGTTCTGGATGTTAGCCAGAGGTACATCGTTATTTTAATTTGCACTTCCCCAATAACGTAGGGTGGTATCTGATTGCTTGTTATCTGTGTATCTTCATTGGTCAGGCATCTGTGCATGTCTCTGGCTGATTGTTAAACTGGCTTGTTCGTTTTCTTGAGGAGTTTTAAGGGTTCTTTGTATATCTTAGGTAATAGTCACGTACACATGTCTTTGGAAAATACTTTCTCCCAATCTGTGGCTTGTCTCATTCTCTAGACACCGTCTTTCATAGAGCACTAGCTTTTAATTTTAAGGGAGTCCAACTTATCAATTATTTCCTCCATGGATCGTGCCTTTGGCATTTCATTTAAAAGGTCATCACTATCTCTAAGGTTACCTATGTTTTCTCCTGCCTCTAGGAGTTTTATGGTTTATGTTTTACATTTAGGTCTATGATACATTTTGAGTTAAATTTTTTTTTGTGAAGGGTGGAACATCTTTCTATATTCATTTCTTTGCATGCAGATGCGCTGTTATTCCAGCACTATCTGTTAAAAAGATTACCCCCCCCCCTACTGGATTGCCTCTGTGTCTTTGTTGAAAATCAGTTGGCTCTATTTATGAGACTATTTCTGGATTCTTTTGTACTACTGATCTGCTTATTATTTCACCAGCACCACACCGTCTTGATTACTGTAGCTTTTTAGTAAGTTCTGAGGTAGAGTTGTGTCAGTCATCCAATCTTGTTTTCCTTCAGTATTGTGTTACTGGTTCTTCTGGGTCTCTGTATAAGTTTCAGAATAAGTTAATACACATAAAATATAGTGGAATTTTGATTACAATTGTGTTGAATCTCTAGACCAAGTTGGGAAGAACTGACATTTTGATGATGTAAAATCTTCCTATCCATGAACATGGGATTCCTGTCTATCCATTTAGTTCTTCTTTGATCTCTTCTATAACCTTCAGTTTTCCTCCTAAGATCTAGTACATACTCGGTTACCTTTATCCCTCAATATTTCATTTTTTGGGGGGTGCTAACACAAATAGTAATGGGTCTTTAATTTCATGATGAGCACACTTTCATGTATTTATGGATCAATTCACACATATTCCTTTGTGAAGAGGATACGTCTTTTCACCATTTAGTGGACTATCCTTTCATTATGGAGTCATAGGAATCTTCATATGTCCTATGTATAGATCCTTTGTCAGGTACATGTGTTGCAGATATTTTCTCTTACTCTGTGGCTGTCTTCTTCATTTTCTTAATGATGTCTTCTACTTTTGATAAAGTTTATTTTACTTGTATGTTCATAGCCTTATCTTTATGTGGTACATGAAATATTTGTCTATTAAAATCATGAAGATATCCTCCATGGCTTCTTCTAAAAGCATTAGAGTCCAAGCTTTACACATTTAGGTACAGATATATACCAAATTAATTCTTACATACGGTGTGAATAAGGGGTCAAAGTGAATTTTTCTTCTTTTGCAGATGGTATCAAGTTGTTCAGGCACTATTTTTTTTTTTTTTTTTTGGTTCAGGCACTATTTGTTGAAGACTTTACTTTTCTCAAAGATAATAAAAGAGATCTATACTTTCATAATAATTCTCTTCTTCTGCTCTAAGTTTTGATCTTTATGCCAGTACCATAGTGTCTTGATTACATAAGATTAGTAAGTCTTGAAATCAGGTAATGCTAGTCCTATAACTTTTGTTTTCAAGTCTGCTTTAGATATTCTAGGCCTTTTGTATTTCGACATAACTTTAGAATAAGCTGGGAATTTCAAAGCCTGAGTGAAGTTAACATAAGAAGTAGTTCATGAAGAACTAACATTTTGGCGATATTGTCTTTTCCTATGATCAAGGGATGTGTATTTAGGTCCCCTGTAATTTCTCTTAGCCATGTTTTATATTGTTCAGTGGACAAGTCTTACATAGTTTTCATTCAAGTTAATTTTTGACACTGTTTAATTTCTCTGTATAAAATTTTATATATTAAAATTGTATCTTCAACCTCATTAGGTTCACTTGTTAGTTTTAATGGTTATTTTCAAGATTCTATACCATATTCTATGTAAACAACTATGTAATCTGAAAATGAAGACAATTGTACCTATTCCTTTTTGATACATATGCTTTCATTTTTCTTACCTTTTAGTGCAGAACTCTGTCTTTATCTTTTATCACCTGTGCATGTAGAAAATATACAGTGTGTGGGGGGTCTGGCTTCACCCCCATCTAGTCTGTTAACCTATGCCTTTTATTTGAATCTTAAGACCATTTACACTGAATGTAATTATAAATATGGTTGGGTTTAAATCCATCAGTGTGCCATTTGTCCTATCTGTTCTCTGCTCTTCTTTCTCTTTTCCTTTCTTTTTTTTTTAAATCAACAGTCTTCATTTTCTATTAGCATATGAACTATCTATTGGCTTATATTGGTTTTCTTAGTGGCATTCTAGGATTTATAATATTCATCTTTGATTTATCAAAGACTGCCCTCAAATAATACTAGAGTTGGTCATAATAACACGAAGAACCTTACAGCACTATACTGTCATTTTCCTAGTCTTACCTGTTGTGTTATTTTACTTCTACATATATTATAACTCTGAAACTTCATTATTGATTTTACCGTGAAGTTAATCATCTTTTAAAGAAAATGGAGAAAAAAAGTTTTCATACTTTTCCATATAGTTTCCATTTCTAGTGATGTTGATTCTGTTAGGAATTGTTCATCTTCATTTCCCATTAGTTCCTGCCTGGCCATGGCTTCCCCATGCACATAGGTCTTACTATGTGCTACAAACTCAAGGGGAATGCAGAGTTCTGGGATTCTTTCTCTACATGGCACCCTCTTCCCCAGTACTCTGCCTACAATTGCAGCCACCAATAACACCAAAACACTGTACTAGAATGTTTGCAACATCATTAGTTTAAAGGCAAAAAAATGATGAGAACCCACATTTCTACAGACGCAGGGTAGGAAACAAATTATGGCACAGTCAGAAGATGGGATACTATATGGTAGTTATTAGTGAAAATCTCTACGGGATTCAAAAATAGAGGAATCTCACAAAAATGTTGATTGAACAAAGCAAGTCACAGGGAGATATCAGTATTATTCCATTCATATATAATGCGAAGCATGGAGCAGCAGGGAGGGATGGCACATACAGCCAGGGAGGATGCACAGGGTACTCGGCAGTGCTGGTGGCGCTCCATTTTTCAACCTGGGTGGGCCATCGTGAACTTTCCCTTTATTATTTATACCTCAAAAATTCTCTATGAATTTTCTTTTATCTGAAGCATTTCATAAAAAATCATGAAAATATCAACTTGTCCTCAATGTGCTAAAAAATGAAGGAGGCTCTTGAAAGTGCTCCTCTCGTCTGATAAAAAGTGATTCAAAAGGTATTTATTTACATGGTTTTCTCGTTCTTGATGTTTAGATTTTGCAACAGGAGAGGGAAGAGGAAGAAACATCTAAGTCTCCGAGCTCCCCACACACTGTGTCTCCTCTTTCTGTGCTCGTATTTTCCAAAGGAGCCCTTAGGTCCCAACCCCCAGCCCCAGCCTCTTCACCCCATCAGCCTGGTTTACATTCCTCCAAAGCACTCAACTCACTCCCTGACAGTCTAAACGCCCCATAAGGCCCAGAATTTTGTTTGGTTCTTTGCTAAATTATCAGAGCCTAGAAAAGGGATTTGCATACAGCTTGACGGATATCTGCTGAACTGGTGAGCTGAACTGCAGTCTCCATGGCCAGGCCTGAGGCTCTGTCAGTGGGTGGCTTCTGCTCCCCACCCAGACTCCTAGGAGGCCTGGAGTCCCCCGCCCTCACCACTCAGGATCATTTTCTTTTCCTCCCAATTGATCTCTACTTTGAAGAGGATGACATTTTTTTTTTTTTTTTTAAGTCCAGGGAAAGAATTCAATAAATGTATTGCACTGGATTTCTAGGACCTCTGACCCTAATGTATAAAATGGAATAACTAATCAAGGGTCATTTAACAAATATGTCCAAGGCACTGGGGAAATGGGAATCCTGACACTCCTCTACACTTCCTCCCACCTGCTTTTTGGAAAAAAGGGCCAGAACATACTTGGTTCAGGGAGGGGAGGGCCGCACAGCTGTTGCCTCCCAGGGGTTCTCTACAAAGCTGGAAATTTCCTGGAATCCACCCAAGTGTCCCAAGGTCAGCCTAGGAAGTCTAAGTCATTTTTATGGTAGATCCATAGGCCAGGGCTCCCCAGATTGCACCGTGGGGAACATCAGCATCCCACAGGTGCTAACAGAGAGAGGGGTTGTGGGAGAAGGTTCTGCATTTGGGGAAGTTCAGGAAATTCATAAACTACAGACCTTCTGACCATTGATAGTATATGTGCCATATTTAAGGGTCTGAGGAGTCTTGCCATAAAGAAACCTGCTCAGCTTTGTTTACAATTTCCCAAGCTTGTAGGTCATGCAATCTTTCCTGGTGAGACATCTTAACATCCAGTAGAACTGAGGTTTTATCAACTGACCTAGATTAGGTCCCTCTAGAGTTGAATGTAGGTCTGCTCCTGTCTTCCCAAAGCCCATCTGTGCTCGGCTGTCCCAGAGCCCTGGAGATTCTCTGCTCATGGCAGCGGCAAACACAGGGAGGAGGGAATGGCTGGGTGGGGGCCATGGTTTCCCATGGCAGGGGTGGAAGGGCAGGGTGGGCAATGACACCCTTGGCTGAGTGCTGCAGGTGTCTGGCAGGAGGGGTAGAAATGGCCTCGTCTGTCAGACAGACAAGCTGCAGAAAGTTCTCAAAGAATCATCCCGCGAGCTCTAAGAGCAAACACAGCTTAACTCTGACACAAACTCGAGTTTGAAGTTTTGCTTCTAGGATCCAAGGTCAAAATTGCTGAACTTAGAAACTCAGGAGTCTTACCAAAGACTTACCAAAGCACTCCAGGCACCCTGCGGCAGGCTCAGGAGCGGTGCCCGTGAAGCACCCAGGGCCAGGATGGCAGAGGCTTGGTACTGCTGCATCTCAAGGCCATGAGAAAGGCTCACAGGAGGGCTCTGGCCTCGGGCTGCAGGTAGCTTGAGGGCGGACACTGCAACAGCCCCCCGGGGGCAGGCTGGAACCTCAGCTCAGGATCCAGAGGCTGTTTAGACCTTTGTTCTGGGTCCTGGTCTTGGGAAGTATTCCCTGTGATTTTCCCTGTAAGGGCCCACCTTTCTGGAGCTCCTCCACCTTGTACCACAGCAAGTGGAAACCAATGCTATTTTTTTTATAAATATTTTATTTATTTATTAATGAAAAGCAGAGAGAGAGAGAGAGAGAGAGAGAGAGAGAGGCAGAGACACAGGCAGAGGGAGAAGCAGGCTCCATGCAGGCAGCCCGATTCAGGACTCGATCCTGGGTCTCCAGGATCAGGCCCTGGGCTGAAGGCGGCACTAAGCCACTTAGCCACCCAGGCTGCCCAGAAACCAATTCTATTGACAAGCATGGCTGCACCACATATAGAGAAAAAAGGCAGACCTAGTAAGGTATTCACCAGAAGCTGGCCAGCATACAGGAGAGCAGCTTCCCCACAGGTGTTTCTGCAAAACAGATCAGACAGAGGGGAGCCCAAGGGCAAAGCCAGGGCTACCAGGGGCTCAGGCTTGGAGGGAGGTGAGTGGCTCCCTATCGCACAGAGCCAGGGGATCCAGGACCACAGGCCCTAACACACAAAGCAAGTGTGATGAGACTCCTATTTCAGGCAGCATCTCGGCTCACTTTTAGGCTCCTTGCTTTCCTTCGGAGGCCTCACTCACTACCAAGGAATAAAACATCCAATATAATTTACAGGATAATTTTTCTAGCTTCTCCTGTACGACTGAAGTCTTAAGAAAACAGTTATACCAGGAATTTACTAAGGAACAAGAGACACATCTTTCTGCACACGTCCTGTCATTGAGACCTGGCTGGCCCACTGCCCTACAGCCCCTCTTTCTGCACAGCAAGAAGCCATGCTTCCAAGGATGGCCCCAAACCATGGCAGCAGAATCAAAGGGTGGACCCCGACAACGAAGTGTGTTCACCGCAGTGGAAATGGTTGCAGCTAACACTTCGTAAAGACCTCCAGCAGCAGCTGGGCAACTGGACCCATCGCCTATAGCACCACGCAGACAGCAGACATTCCTGGTGTTACAGAACTGCCCACATGCATCTCAGCAGAGGACGTCGTCCCACATAAAAGGACCATCTAAGAAATAAGAAAGCAAAACACTATCTTCGGGCTGCTGTGAACAAGTGAACAAAGAACCAGGTGTTGCCAGAGAAGATTCAGGAAGAGCGACACGGTGGGGGTGGTTTCCATCAGAGCCGAGACAGGTGGAAGGACCCCATTTCCCCCTGCCCCGCAGCTCTGTGGGGAGCTCTCTCCAGATACGCTGACCCTCTACCATGGCTCCGTGGGGCCACCCCTGGGGACTCAGGCCACACATGCTGTACCTACTTGGAACGGCCATCACAAGGACAACAGGGCCGTGGAAAGCTCTGTTGGACACCAAGAAGAGCGCTCAGAACAAGGGCCTAAGCGTTCACTTGGTTCAGAACAGCAGGGCAGAGTGACAGAGTCTGGGGTCTCGGCCGCTGACCACCAGGACGCCGGCATCCTGGAGAGCACGGGCCATCTGCTACCAAGGCAGCAGGTGCTCTGCGGCTGAGCCCTTGGTGGTCCTGTTCCAGCCTCAGGACGGCTTTACGTGTCATGGCTACGGACCCGCACCCCACGGATGGGGAATCAGGAGCTCAGAAATGTCCCTGGTGGGACCGTGTCCTTCAGAACCCAACAATGAAGTCCCAACAGCTGGGGGCCCCAGAGAAAGTGACTGTTTTGGGCAAAGGGCCTTTAATAAAGAGGTGGTTACGAGGAGGCCATCAGGGCCCTGAGCTACCTGACTGCTGTCCTTGTAACAGGAGCAAAGGAGGACGCACAGAGGGACCCCGGAGGCGTCTGTCCCGAGAAGGGCAGCCACAGGCAGCTCAGGGCCAGCCCGTCCGTGGGTGCGTCATCTCCCACAGGCCGCCCAGGGACAGACCCGGCTCCTGCACCCCCACCAGCAGCCCAGGCTCCCACCGGCCGAGCTGGGTCGCTGGCAGCTGCCGCGTGGTGCATAGACGGGCATCCTGACACCTGCTAGGTGGACCCGCTGAGCCAGGAGAGGCCGAAGGAAGCACCCGGGAGTCTGGCTGCATCCTTTGCATCCTCACTGACCTGGGCTGGGTCAAGGTCGGCAGGTGGGACGGGAATGTCCCTCAGGTCAGCTCCCTGGGCCCCGTAGACGGAGGGCCACGGCGGCACGGGTCTCGTCCGGCTCAGCAGGCAGGGCCCTGGGTCATCGGGCTCCCCCAGTGTGGGGTGGCGCCCCCCCCAACCGTGTCTGGGGAACAGGCGCCCCAAGTGCAGGGGTGAGCGGGGACGTCTGCCCGCAGCTCTGGGCGCGGGGAAACGGTCTTGGCGCGGAAATCAAGACGTTAGGTCAGTGGCCAGAGCAAAGGCAGGCGGCCTGCACCCGGAGCCGTGGCGGGCAAGGCGAGGCCTCCCTCCCGCTCCAGCCCCCGGACCAGGTGGGGTAGGGGCTGCGAGCACCGCCAACCCGCACACCGCGGAGAACGGCTTTTATTAATACAAATTGGGCCATTAATAATATTTAAATGCATTAGCCTTTAACACAAATAAACAAGACCAGCCAATGAAACTTTAAAAACGAATCCTGCATGCTAGCAAAGGAAACACAGGCCGGCGGAGAGGCAGGGGCCCCCAGCCAGGTGTCAACGCCGAGCGACCAGGGGAGCCGTGCGTGGGCCCGAGATGCAGGATGTGAAAAACATCAAAAGGTGTTAATGGTTTCAATATTTATCTGCTGCAGGGAAGCACTCTAAAAAGAAGACAGAAAAAAAAATTCTGCTAATGGCTGTGTCTTTGCCATTAAAATGAAAAGCTTAATGCATCTTATAATCAGAGGACAATTTGCAAATCATTAAGAGAAATGTAAAATTCCATTAAAATACAAATCAAGAGACTCTCCCTGGACTAATAATCTTTTTGATATTATTTTGCATTTCACTATTTCTGTTCCAATACCCAGGCCCCACAAATGATCAGTTCCTGAACATGCTATTTACCACAGCCTACTTCTTTAACGAGACCGAGAGAAGGATAATCTGCTATTCAGAGCAGGTACTAATGAAGAATTCCATATATTCTGAAATTTAATTAAAACCCCAAAGATTTCAAATTAGATGCAATTTGAAATGCCTGGGGCAGAAATACATGCACTTGCGTGGCGAGGGTACCACACTGAAAGTTGATACCGTAATTGGTCTTGATGTATTTTTGTGTTGCTGGGCTGAAGCACAGAACTCATAACCATATAAAAATTCTCTGTAGATTACCTGCTCATTGAAAATGCCATCACTCAGGTAGTTCTCCACTAAATTACCATGCCACTAAAATGCACAAAGTGATTCGCGGAGTAGAGTGGCACAGCTGGCCGACGCTGCCAATGAGTTATGCATGCGTCAACGCGGCCTTTTTTCTTAGTAAAATATGCTCAGTTGAATATTAAAACATAATTGGCATTCAACCTAAGCAGCTTAAACCATTCCGTTATCTTCCTTTAAACTGATTTGGCTCCTCCACAGTTATTTTCAAGGATGCGATTCACAAACTAATGATGCCATCATACTCAGCTACATTTGCGCTGTTTTACATTGGTCATAAATAGGCGCCGTTCCTACGGCCTGCTAGGGATGGCCTTTAGTATCAGCTGCTCTTGAACATCAAAGGCTCAATTCTTGAGGAAAAAAAGGGGAGGGGGATATGCCATTTATGTTGGTTCTTGCATATTTGATTCTAAAAAGAGGAAGAGATGCGAATTTTCTATGAAGAGTATGTCTTGGCCGAGCAACGAGCCCTGTGTCTCCTGAGCGCAGTCTCTGGGTCTTCCCCAGACCCTCCACGGGAAGGCCACCGCGGGCCAGTGGAGGAAGGAACGGCACACTTAGAAAACCCAGACAACGTGCATACACACACACACACATCCAGGGATGCGTCCTTCACACAGTGTTTTGTGCGACCATCAACAGCAGTACTCAAGAAATGAAAAAGTAGTTGCCATAGTAACGGAGATCCTGTAGCTATTCATGCTGGGGGGTGGGCATAGGCAGGACTCACCAGAGACACTACTTTCCAAAATACGATCAGTAATTACCTTAATATTTGGGGGGCAGGAAAAATCTGATTTTTCGTGACTGATCATTCATAACCGAGTGGTGGATTTTAGGGTAAAGACTTCCCTACTTCACTCCTCGGTTCTTCAGAAGCTACGACGAGAGGCCCCAGTGCACTGAGCCCCAGGGGTCTGCTCGGTCCTGGGGACGGCCACCACACAAGTCACAGAGCCGCACCGACCGCCTCCAGAAGAGATGGGGTTTTTCCACTCAGACATGTAAACACAACCTCTAAAGTAGAACACACGTACCCGTGAATCTTGTGTTCTGAGTCCACTTGAATGTAAGGGATGCAGGTAACAACCCTATGTGATGAGGGAATTTAAGCAGTAATTTTTACACTTTTGTCTGCTGCAGATAATTTTACAGCCGTCCTGCCGTGAATTTTCTAACACTGATGTGTTTAACGTATTAACTTACAGTCCGGTTCTATGCATGTTTTTTTATTAAAATGTAATTCTTTCTATAAACCCAGGTGGTAGAGATAATTCTATTTGTTATTTCCAGGATGATATAAAAATGCATTTAAAAATGCATTAACACTGCCTGTAAAATGTGAATATACATTTTATGACAACAAAAATATTTAAACATTCTCTTTGGGAGCAACACATGTTAATCGAGTGCCTACAGTGGGAATAAAAATTTTGAAAGCACGTTTAGGTGACAAGTCTATTTTTTCACTTCAAAATACAGACCTGATAGAAAATTCCTATTTTTTTTTTTTCAAAGCCCGTTTCAAATGAAAAACTGAAAAAACTGACAATGTGATTTACTTTTCTTGGTAGGTAGAGATCGGACATTGTGTTCCTCTGAGGTGAAGCCTACCCACATCCACCCATCATGCGGACACTACAGGCGATCTTCCCAAATGGGTGAATACAATTAGGGGACTTCTGTGTAAGAGAAGCTTCCACGGGCTTGCTGTCTAATCACTATGCTAGATGTAACACTGATATTTTCATGAGACTATTTCCCTATAAAAGTAGCATTGGTGACAATTTCAATGATAAACATTACCTGCTTGTAATATTACGAGACCCTGTCCTGTCCTACACGAGGTCTGAAAGTAGCTGATGTTCAAAGCACCTTTTAATCTCGGTTACCTTACATTGTGTGACACCTGTGGCCTGGAGTCAAGGCCTTCCTCCTCAAGCTTTTTTTTTTTTTTTGTCTTTGTTATGGAAACCTCAGGGAACAGAGGATCTGACCACCTCCCCAGGTTTGGGATGGAACTTTCACTGAATGAGGCTTCCCAGGAGCCCGTGGTGATCACCGATTTATCAGAGGGCTCTGGGTACATGAACACCAGGCCTGCTCTTGAGGCCCAGCCGACTGTGGGCCCCGGGCAGCCACAGCAGCATCTCAGGAGCTGGTACCAATTGACAGACTAACTTCTCCTCCATGGGAGGGGGCGCCTACAACTATCTCTAGGATAAGTGTCAGGTGACCATGTGCGTTCCGAGCATATATCACCTCTTCCCAGGAGGGATCTATGTCAGGTGTGAGAGAATCAGCGCGGTATGCAGAACCTGAAGCAGTCTCCCCGCCTCTACTAGCTGATTCTGTTGTTCAGAGGTCTCCCCAAGAGTCTAGAGCTTCACGCATCCAACTATTTGTTCCATCCAACTATTTATTTATTTATTTATTTATTTATTTATTTATTTATTTAAATTTTTATTTATTTATGATAGTCACAGAGAGAGAGAGAGAGGCAGAGACACAGGCAGAGGGAGAAGCAGGCTCCATGCACCGGGAGCCCGACGTGGGATTCGATCCCGGGTCTCCAGTCGCGCCCTGGGCCAAAGGCAGGCGCCAAACCGCTGTGCCACCCAGGGATCCCCCATCCAACTATTTAAAAGAAAAACCACACTTGGGGCCAGAAGTATCTGGACACGTCCTGATGGTTCTAGCTGGCTTTGCCAACAGCACTCTACTGTGGGATATCCTGGCAAAGTGGGCACCTGGCAACACTCTTCAGACAGTCAGGAGGGAGTGCTCATCCTGCTGCGACTCTGTAACCTGACAGTACAGGCACCGAAGTGCCATCAATTTTGCTCTCACACCTTCCAAATCAAAAAGATGAATGACATACTGGCTCTACCACTTTCTCACTTGGCTAGAGCTCAAGATGAGGAAGACGTATGGATATACAACTTAAAACGTTTAAAAGCTGTTCATTACAACAGCAAAGAGGCTTCTTACATACGCAATTGTAGGTCTCAAACAAAAATCATTAAGTTGGGAAGGTCAAACTTAGCATAGAGTGAAGTACATTGTAGAAGCTCTCGTAAAGGTGGGATCCGTTTCAATGAATCCCTTTAGAGCAATAATTTTCAAAATAGGGCATATATACATATAACATGTACATGCTTATATGTGATATGCATATACACATGTACACAGATATACATATAAATATATATATTGTCTATCTTAAGATATTTTGATATGTCTTGGGGAGGGGTGAGGAGTATAGAAATTACAGATGAACAGACTGTCCAGAGTGTCTGCACACACGCGTTCCCAGATGGAGGCGTGGGGAGTCAAGAGGAACCTGACAAAGTTGTTTGTTTAAATGAATCATAGCTGAAGCTAAAAGGTCCTCATCCAAGATGTGGTCGCACAGTACAAAGAATAAACAAATACTAAGGAAAACTGCTAGGCAGGAAACTGCATAATAAAATAGGAAATAATGAACTAAGACATAATCTGAACCCCAGGCTCTTTGGCCCGTGAAGTTCACCCGTACGCCAAAATGCAGCTGATCAGTCAAGTTGGAGCTAAGTGTGAAGAACACGGATTGTTTCTAAGCCGGCTTGGCCGGTCCCCCACCTCCCAGATGGAGCCAGAACCCAGGGGGGAGGCGGCTGCGGTGCCAACAGGGCCACCACCACTCAGGGGCTCCGCAGAGCACCCCGCACAGGCTGGGGACCCCCGGCCCTCGGAAACCCTCACTGTGGGACGCAGAATTCTGGTCACCGAGCTCGGTTCTTCGGCTGAGGAGCTAGAAGTGATGCACAGAGTCTAAGGCAGACGGGGGCCGGGCGGCCCGGGGGTGACACGCCCACGAAGGGGGGCTTCTGTCCACCAGGACAGGGACAGGCCTCAGCGCCGGTTCCCACGAGCATGAGGTCTCAGGGCCACACAGAAGGGGCCGTCCGGGGGGCAGCGCTCCCACCAGCAAGGCCTCCTGGAGCCTTGGGGACAGATCATGGGGACGGGCCCGTCCGGCCCCAATGTCGGGAAGCAAGTAGACGTCCCCAATGAGGAAGACGGCTCGCTCACCACCTCGCTCACGTCCGGGGCTCACTGTCCGTCCCGTGCAGCGTGTGTTCGGGGCTCGTGCCTGCCTCTGCCCTGTCCCCTGGTGGCTCCAAACCCCAGGCACACACATGCCGGGCTGGTGTCCGTGTCGCAGTGGGACACCCCCGCTGTCAGACCCCTGGCCCGGGACACCCCGGCGCCCTCCCTGGCCTGCAGATCCGCACCTTCCCCGCGCCCTGGGCCAGCTTGCCGCATCCGCTGCCCCCGAAAAGGTGCTCGGCAGCTAGAGGGTTGAAAGCACATTTTCACCAGCTCTTTCTTTCCCACTTAATTTAAGTGCACTGTTGTTAGCTTGTTCTTTCTAATCAATAAATGGGCATCGAAAGGTTTACAGACTAGGTAATATCATCGCAAGGCCAACAATTTTTATAAGGCCTCATTTAAAATACGGGAGAACCATGAGAGCCACCGACCAGAAGCTGTAAATGCCATCCCCTACTCCAGCTATTATCCTCTCCTTAAATTAGATTTTTTTTTTTTAAGGCCAGGGAAAAATAACAGTATAAACTTGGTGAATGCACAAAGCTGCCTCCTGCTGTGGATATGCAGGGGAGGCTAGGAAAAAACCCTCCGTCTCTGCTGCAGCACGCACTGCAGATGGGCTCAGGCTCTATGCAGGACTTACAGGAGCCAACGTGAAGAACAGCAAAACTGGCCATGGGACACTACGGGAAGAGGGCTGGGGCCTTCTTTCCTGGGAGACAGCCTGCCCGGGGTGGCAGGGCACCCTGTTACTTCCTGGACGTGAGCAGCAGCCGGGAGGGCAGAAGGGCTGTGCTGGGGACTCGGGAACAGAGGGCTTGGGGCTGGCATGATTAGCCCTTGCTTGGCTCTCTGAGATGGATTTTTAATTTTAAAGAGCTGTCTCTGGTGAGGACCCGAGGTAATGATACTACTCACCTCCTCATGGTCCAACCGCCTTCCAGGACTCACAAGGCCTTCACTGGAAGGCGCCCGGCACAGTGGGACTGTCTTCCAGGACACAGTGGGCAATTAATTCACCCTGGAAAGGCCTTTCCCGTAACTCTCTGGCAGGGCTTTCAGCAGAGCCCCTTCAGAAAGAGGGTGTTCAACTGAGATACACAAATACGAGAATCCTTTCTGAGGCTTCCTAAGAGAAGTTACAAAAAAAAAAAAAAAAAAAAAAAAAAAAAAAAAACACTACTGCCAGCAGGTTTAACAAATGCAGATTTTACTACTGTCATGCAACTGGATTTCATAGCTACAAGCTAATAGCTGTGACGAAGGAATTATTAAAGTGTTAAATATTTCATTTAAAAGGGAACATTGCAGTCACTTTGAAAAGAAAACTCAGAACTCATCTGTTGAAAACCATCATCTGTGAGACGACACTGGAAGGAGCAGCTGGGGTCCACCACCATCCACACCCCAGGGCTCACACCGCCCTGCACGGCACGGGGCTCGGTCTGCGGGGGTTGGGGGGACACCTGGGGAGGGAGCCCCCACCCCAGCCTGGCAGGGCACCCGCCTGTTCTTGGTACCTTGACACGCGGGGCAGCTGAGGAGGGGAAGAAAGCTTGCACACACATCCTGAATCTGAAAGCTGGTCTCAGTTTCCCTTGGGTCTCCTTTTCCTGAACTCTGTGAAGTACTGCTTCTGGCAAGGTGCTACTTGTAATTTTTTTTTTTTTTTTTTTTTTGCTACTTGTATTTTTTTACCTGCTTTAGCACAGACTACGAAGGGTACATGAAGATGCATATTGTGCAATGGCGCTACGATAGCTTTATTTTATTTTTTATAGATTTTATTTTTTTTATTCATGAGACACACAGAGAGAGAAGCAGAGGCACAGCCAGAGAGAGAAGCAGGCTCCATGCAGGGAGCCCGACGTGGGGCTCAATCCCAGGACCTCAGGATCATGAAGGCAGGCGCTAAACCGCTGAGCCACCCAGGCATCCCCTACAATACCTTTAATAAGTAAATATAAAGCCAGAAAATATTAACAGGAAAGAACTTTAAATAGTATTTCATTATAAAAGGAACATTAAGGTTTATCTCAAGACCAATGGCTTCATTCAATAACTATTTCTTGAAGAAAAAACTGAATTCTTACTCTAATTCTAAACTAATGTTGACCTTTGCAAGAACTTGAGAGGGGAGCACCTGACTCCCTAAACTGCTTCATTACGCCTCAAGACTGCTGGCTCTCCATCACAGTGGCGACAATAAATGGTCCTGTTGCTACTTCAATAAAGATTAGCAAAAAGCAACCCCCAAAACTCCAAAAAAAACCAAACAAACCCACACACACATTTTTTTTGTTTTGTTTTAGGAGATGCCCTCCACTAAAAACACAAGCTCATAAGAAAATTAAAATACAGCTTATCCAACACGCACTTTTCTCGTCATTTCCTGAGCAGCACGTGAATCTCACTCCCAGTAGCCGCAGCCCCCATCCCACGGAGAGCCCCCCCTGCAGTGGCTCCAAGAGGCGGCCAGACACACCTCCAGACTTCTGGTCAGGAAAGACAGCTTCTCGGCTCCTTGGCACAAAACCCCAGACAATTAACTTGTTACTAATCCAACTTGGGAAGATGTCCAAGATAAGAAGTTGAACTATGTGAAATTTCCAGTATTTGTTAAGTTTTAACCCATAAAAACTGCAATCTCGTATGGCTTACCTCGGCGCACGGGGGTGACCAGCCTTAACAATGAACCAGTGGTGAACAGCATGCTCATCTCATGAAAGATCCTGGAATGGCGAAGCAGCCTTGCCTACGGACAAGAGAGGCCCTTGAAATGCAGGGGGCCTGGCCCCGAGGGGCTCCCCCGCGGTACAGGCCATGCCTGAGGACGGGCAGGTTAAGGGCTGGAGCTCCAGGGTGAGCTCGATCAGGATTATGGTTTTACAACAAGACGAAACAGGCTGACCTGGTCTAAACCGCAGAGGCAGGACCATGCTGAAAACGTGCTACGCAAACGCACGTTAAATGTGTCCAAAAATTAAGATGCACAGAAAATACGATTCGTTTTAAATAAACAAAACCATGTATTCCACATTAAAAAGTACCCATGCCTCCCAATCTGCAAGTTTCTTTTTTTATGTTAGTGCCCAGTTTCTAGAGGTCTCCGAGGTTGCCAAAAGAGTTTTCCTTGTGTGGTGAGGGACCTGCCCTCACTGTGATTTCACTGGTGCTACAAGATACAAAGTAGAAACAGAGCGAGGCCAACCACCACTGGATAGAAACGGGTGTCACCACATCTGGGGGTTAGTGCCAATTAACTCCGTGTTAGCAATTGTATTATAACCAGCCACCACCTCCCTTCTTAAACCGTAAAATCCCCACACCTGGTCCTGGCCTGGGAGTAAGTGATTGAGCTAAATTAGAAAAACCTGGCTTGCACATGCTCAGGCGTGGGAAATCCTGGCCCGCAGCAACCACTAACCGCCAGGAGGCGGGGCTGGCCTTGGGGACCCTGCCCCCAGGAGGGTGCTGGAGGCTGTCTCCCCCAAACCGGGCTAGGAGGACCTGGCCCCAGTTGGAAGTGCCTGCCAGCACCGTGGGGGCTCGTCCGCCAGGGACGGCCTTGCAGGTTGGGCTGCATGGCCTTCGTCCTCACCCCAGCAGCGTCTTCTGGCTCGTTCTGGTCACCCGCACTGACCGTGGGGGTCGAACGAGGAGATGGCCTGGTGCAGGCCTGGTGCCAGGGAGGTGGGGTGAGGGTGGCCAGTCCCAACCCTCTTCAAACACTGAGGACTCAGGATTTTATAAGCTCACTTCCCACCTCCCCCTTCCCTGCTTGGGTTTTCTAATTTTTCTGTCTTGAAAATTTTAAAACCTTAAATCTCTGCTCCAAGATTCAACAGACTCAAAGAGGGGAAAAGCCAGCAGGGCAATTCCTGCTCCCAGTGGCACAGCAGTGCTCTCCATGTGGCGACAGCGGATGGAGGAGTTCAGGGCACCAGGATTTCCCAGCCCCTACTTCAGAAATGAAGTCACAAAAAAAAAAAAAAAAAAAAAAAAAAAAAAATGAAGCCACATTCGAGCCTGTGGCCACGCCAGGTCCCCTGCAGCCTCAGGGCAGCCAGTTGGCTCCCACTACTATGGAGTGGCTGTGCCCCCCTCACCCCTCCCCGGACACCGGGCCCACCCAGCACGTGCTCACAGCGATGTGCCAAGGCCCACCGGAGCTCCTACACCCCTCCTGGAGACCGTCTGAACGACGCAGGGGGCTAATAGGGGGCCCTGCTCATTACACTTGTATCGTTTCAGTTCATTATGTGCGAAAATGCTCAAGGTATTATCTGTTCACTTGTTTGACCTTGTTAATCAACTCAGGTGTGAGCTCAGCTTTCCAGGAGCTTCTCTAGTCACTGCCCCTGAAAATTCTACTCTACTTTTAAGTTCCTTTTCGCTAAAAATCATGGCAGCTATTAGAATGCCATTAAACATATTTAGGATGCTCAGTTTTGAAACTCAAGATTGCTTTAAGTTTACTTTAAAGATATACTTATTTTAGGGGGAGGGGCAGAGGGAGAGAGAATCTCAAGCAGATGCCCTGCTGAGCACAGAGCCCAACGTGGGGCTCGATCTCTCCACCCCAAGGTCACGACCTGAGCCCAAACCAAGAGTCTGATGCTCAACCGACTGAGCCACCCAGGATCCCCTAAATTTGCCTTACCTAAAACCTAAAATTTTTTTCCCTTGAGTATACGTGTGCACACATCTACATATTTACGTGTACACACACACGCATCTATATTAAAATGAGTAAAAAAAAAAATCACTACTATGCCAAAGAAACCTCTGCTGTGTGTCTAGAGTAATTTTAGTTGACATAATTAAGGCACAAACAACTTAAAAGGAAGCGTCTGGGAAAATGTTTTTCGGCGACCACAGACCATGTGCCTTTAGCCGGCTACATTAGGCAATGAGTTCTCAATTCGTGCTTTAAGAACACGGTATCCAACTACGGCAAGCTTGAGAAATGAGACTGAGAACTTATCCGCGACAACACAACGCCGCTACCCACTCTGATGTAAATGTCACCAGCCGAGTTTATGGAAGTGGCTAATTGTCCATGTACAAGCCTCATTTTCTGTGCTGTTGGCAAGCAGATAGTTTAAGTTAACAATAAGCTTATTGAAAAATTCCCTGCTATTCAGATGTGTTCCCATTTAAACCTTTCAGCCAACAAGAGTCAAGAGTCGATCTGCATGCATCATTTTTACTGCCTTTGCCAAGAATTATGTGACCATGTGCCAAAACTAACACAAGCATTTGGAATGGGTGGAGATCGTGAACTCTTGTCCTTATAGTGTGGCCACATGCTGTCTCTGTTTAGATGATGTAAAAATACCAAGTCAGTGTAGTCGATAAAATGGGCTGCGATGTAAGTGATAGTTCATCAGTCAAGCTCCCTGAGCAAAACCCTAAGAGGCGGCGGAGTTACTGACCTCGCTGGAAAATGGGATGGTGAATCGCGGGCAAGGGGAGGCCCGGGAGGACCGAGGGCTCACGGAAATAGGCATCCAGCCAGGCCACGCACTGCACCAGTGGCTCCGTCATTTCCTCTGGACAGCCGAGCAGCTCGGGAGGAGCGGGGGCCTCTGCGGGTCTGCAAAAGTGATAACAGGCGCATAATAAACCTCCGGCCCTGCGTCCACACGTGTGAAAAGCAAACAGAAACGTGTAAGTCCATAGCAGTCTCCCCGGGATGTGTGCCCGCTGTGCGGCGCAGCAGTGGGCAGGTGCCTGTGGGAGGGCGTGGGGTGCCTTCCAGCCACGTTTCCACCTTTAGCTTTAAGAAACACAACCAAGAGGTGATTCCAGGAAGGAACAGCCTAGTACACAGGCTCCTGTATTTGGCAGGATGGGACAGAGCCAGGATGACAAGCACAGAAGTGGCCCCAGTGGGCATGTGGCTGCCCCTTCCTAAGACTCATAGGCGCACGTGGGTCTCCATCGCTCATCTGTAAAATCGCCATGTGTTATCAAAAGTACTTAAGAAATATTACCAAAGTAATTCACCTGCATTTTCATCAACCCCCTCCCCAATCCTACTGAATTTCAACACAACAGCACATTCAGGATTTTCCACCGCTCTGAGCTGCGTTCTGGGGGATTTCCTTGGGGTCTGCTTCCAGCCTACAGAGTCTCACGCTGCAGTGTCTAATCCGTGTGCCCGTCGTCCTGCGAGGCTCACATCCGTCACTGTGCTCTGGCTTCCTTTTTTTTTTTTTTTCCGAGTTCCCTTGTTCAATCACTATGGTCACTTTCTTCCTTTTATCTCCTTAAACTTAAACCAACATACCTGAGACTCCGTTCAGTTTGCTCCTTGCCCTCGGGGTCTAATTCCTCTGTCCAAGGGACCCAGTAGCTGCCTCTCACAGAGCTGACTTACTTTTGGCAGGTGCCAGGTCTCTGGGGAGATCCCCACGGAGAGGCTTTACTCTTGCTGCTTCGGAGCCCTACACTTTCACGATGGATCCAGTTTTCATTTCACTTTCCCAGGACCCCACGCCCACCAAAGCACCGGCACCACGTCTGATTTCTTCAGCTGACTTTCCTTCCTTACCCTCCAAGGCCCTGGACAGGCAGCAGGCTTCCTAGTGGCTCCCGGCCTGGAAGGCACAGCCTGTCTCTTTATCCTCGGCTACTGAAGCTTTGGGGGCAGGGGAGGTACAGGCTCATCCTGTGTGCTGAGGATGCGTGCACGGGCGTCAGTCCACAGCCTGCCTTTTTCACCTTGTACGCAGCAGCCTTACGAGGGTCACCACTCACTGGGCCATGTGGCCCAATGCAGGGACGACAGTGAGACTCAAGTCCCTGAGAGCGCAGCCTGGCGCCGTCTGTGTGAGAAGGCCACCGGCACGCACAGGCCGCTGCACGTCTGGAAGCAGGTATGCTTCACGCTAGACCTGCAGAGAACCCCTGACAACCTCTAAGCAGGTCCTGCACACGATCCTATGCTGGAGTCCAAGTCTTTCATGCCTGGCATTCCATGGAAATGAGAGTCTCCACTGATGGCCTTGGATCTTTGCAGAAATAAGCTTCCTTGTTTGGGATGCACAGAAACACCCTTTATGCTGTTTTTCCACAGTAGAACAGACAGTGGATCAGGGAAGGCTCTTTAAGCACTTGCACATGGACAGTGGTAACGAGGGACCAGACAGAAGGAAGAAAGAACTGAGCCCACGGACGCAAACAGGCAGAGAGGGACGACAGATGCATGCCCGAGGTGCTGGCCACGGTCCAGCCATCCTGCCGACCCCTGATGGACAGAGCAGGCCCCGGAGCCACCACTTTCCCGAGATCTCTGTGGGTGGGAACTCCTGTGGACGGGCCTGTGGCCGGCCTGGACCCCAGAGCAATAGAGGGGCACCTCGGAGCCAGCGGAGCAGCTCAAGGGCCTCGCAAAGATGCTCCTGGACGTGGACACGGCACCTCCTTCCTGCCCTGGTCTCTCTCCATCAGGACATCTGGTCGGGGAAAGGGTCAAACTTCCCATGCCCGGCTCAAACATCCTTCGTATTTTTTTCCTAAGATTTTATTTATTCATGAGACACACAGAGAGAGGCAGAGAGAGAGAGGCAGAGACATGGGCAGAGGGAGAAGCAGGCTCCCTGCGGGGAGCCTGAGGGAGAACTCGATCCCAGGACCCGGGATCACACCCTGGGCCAAAGGCAGATGCTCAACTGCTGAGCCACCCAGGCGCCCCTCAAACGTTATTCAACTCGAGCAAGTCCAGTCCCTCTGTCCGCACACTGTTCCTCCCGCACAAATCAACACGCGCGGGATCCCTGGGTGGCGCAGCGGTTTAGCGCCTGCCTTTGGCCCAGGGCGTGATCCTGGAGATCCGGGATCGAATCCCACGTCAGGCTCCCGGTGCATGGAGCCTGCTTCTCCCTCTGCCTATGTCTCTGCCTCTCTCTCTCTCTCACTGTGTGCCTATCATAAATAAATAAAAATTAAAAAAAAAAAAAAAAAAAAAAAAAAACAAATCAACACGCGCTGACAATACTGCAAACAAGGGTGGGGAGCAGCGTCAGGTGCCCGGCCGTCCCCCCCGGGGGTGGAGGGAGAGCAGGGGTGCGCTACGGAGAGCCTGGGGCTGCTGCCAGGAAGCAAGGCCAACGCCCCCTGGGGGGGACAGCGTGGCCGCGAAGGCCTGGGCCACCAGCAGGCGGCAATCTGTGTGACACCTGCCCAAACGGGAGGTGGACCCAGCTGAGGTGCCCATGTCCCCGCTCTCAGCCCATGGGGGCCTTCCCTTTTGAGGAGGCAGGAGAGGGGCAGGGACCGCCTGGGTGCCCATGTTTCCCCCCCGGGACTGTCCAAGGCCAGCCTCTCATGGCCACAGATGGTATCAGAGCTTGTGGGGTGCTCTGAGCCGTCACCCACGTGGCCGATGGGGTCCCTGGGCCAGGGGCACACATCACGGGAGGCCGGGCATCCCGAACCAAGGAGCAAGGGCTTCAGGACCCACCGGCCACCTGCTTCCGTCGGAGGCTCCTGAGTGCCACGGGGGCGTCTGGGCACCGGAGGCCCTACCCAGGCTGGTGGCCGTGTCCTCCACGTGGCTGAGGGACTCGAATGGGAGCTGTGTCCCTACTAGCATTTCCAACTCTTAAAAGGATATTTGAAGAATTTTTATAGTAGTAAAATTCATCTTAAATTGATTTTTTATGCTTGTGCTAAAGATCTCAACCTCTGATTTACTCTGTAGGTCTCCTTTTTAACTCTTTCTCTATTGGCATTAGGTAACTATTCATGGGTGAAATGTAATTAAACAGCTTTGCTTCTGAAGCAAGGATTTATGATACTACATTTAAAATGAATGGCATTAAACACACACATAAAACCAGATTTTTAAAGCCATGACACAAATTTCCATTTCTACAATAAAACGAAATTTATTCTCTGCCCTGCCTCCCCGCAGCCCTGCCTCCCGCACGGCCCTGCGGCGAGCGGCGGTGGGACGGCAGCGAGCCCCACCGGCGGCCACGCTGATTACGGAGGAGTCTCTCCGGGCTTCCCTCCCCACCAGCCCCGAAGCCCCGCTGATTACGGGCTCCGTGGCCCACGCTCACGGAGGCCCACGCCCCAGCCTCCCTGGGAGCCTGCCTCCCGCCACCACGGCGCCACGCACCTGTCCGTGGGCCGGCCAGCAAGTCCACTGTCCTGCGATCCGCGGGGACAGCGCAGAAACGGGACACGTCGGCGTCGCTGAGACCTGCTCTCAGGATGCCACTCATCAGCAACAAGAGCCACCCTGAGGCCGACACTGAGACACTGGACGCACCCTGGCCCAGCCTTACTTCAACCTGGCTGGCTAGGGGCAGACCAATGACTTTGGCTTGATTGGGTGTTTTTTTTTTTTTTTTACAGATGACAATAGAGAGCACTGGGCACACCATACGAGAGCAAACAGGCAATCATATGTGGTTTAAGGGTTTCTTCAAGAAATATGCAATTGTTGGCAATCCCTGGACAACACCCTCCAGGGGAAGTCCCCGGAACGCCAGCGAGAAAGAGAGCCCTGAGTGAGGTTGTCCTGGAGTCGTGACCTGTTTGGGGACGTAGCCCTGACCTCTTCTCTTCCAGGACTTGGAGAAAGAACGTTCCACTGTGGAAGTATTTCGGATTTCACATGTGCCCCTCAGCCCAAATCAGGACACAGGAATGTGGGGAGAGGCTCTAGAACTGTTTTTTTTTTTTTTTTTTTTTTTTTTTACTTTTTGAGGTTTTTTAAATTTTTAAATTTTTTTTAAAATTGGAGTTCAATTTGCCAACATAGAGCATAGCACCCAGGGCTCACATCCCACCAAGTGCCCCCCTCAGTGCCCATCACCCAGTCACTCCACTCCCCGCCCACCTCCCTTTCCACTACCCCTAGTTCGTTTCCCAGTTAGGTGTCTCTCATGTTTTGTCACCCTCACTGATATTTTCACTCATTTTCTCTCCTTTCCCTTCATTCCCTTTCATTAATTCTTATATTCCCCAAATGAATGAGACCATATAATGTAGAGCAAACTTCTAAAACATCTGTTAATGAGGCCACGATGCCCTACCTACGTACATGGAGGGAGAACCCATAACCCCACAGCACTGCATACATGAGCCTAGATGGTGTTCACGAGAAAGCTGTGCTTCCTACCTGCCACGTAGCTGGCATGTCAAGACATGGATTTCAATTAGAGAGCGAGGGGAACAAAGGAGCATCACACGGCGGGCAGCAGGCAGACAAGGTGAGTGGACCAAGTTTAAATGGAACGGCCCCGCCAGATGAGGTTCTGAGTTATCCACCCACCACATGGGAGGCCCACGGCCCTTCCCATCAGGTGTGGCACCCTCGGCCAGGTCGCACACACCGGGCTCAGGCTATGGCAGCTGCAGAAGTGGGAGCCCGCTGGGGAGTGCCGGGAGCTGCCTGCAGCGGGCCAGGAGGGCCAGCCCCGCAGAGAGCAGTCCCCAAGGTGCACCGGTGCATCCAGGGCCGGCACCATGGAAGGAAACCTGGACGAGCATCCCTGACCCCACGTCCTCCAGCGTCTTCCCATGCTGCAAATTTGCTCAACGTTTTATGACTCAATCAGCTTGGCAGGAGATTTGGGTATTCAGGTATGGGGGTGCCTCAAGACTTCACTGGTAGTAAAGAATCACTAAATCTTCATTTCTCAGTGGATTCTACTTCCCGAAGACATTAAAATGTCATGTACTTGGCTTAAATCCCACTTGATGTAAGAAAACAGGCCAGAAGTTCTAAGCTACTCACATCTGATTAGCAGCATTAGCTACACCCAGGGGGGCGGACGGCCAGGCATTCAAAAATCTCTTTTTCCGACCCCGGTCCCTTTCCAATATCTCTGTCTTCAAAGGATAAAATTCAGGCTTACGGGGGTTGGGAACATTAATTGGTGATTCTGGAGGCTCACCCAAGGAAAGAGACCCAACCCGGGACAAGGGTTCCTTGGGAGTTCACCCGGAATCTGGCAGGAGACCAAGGCTGTGTCCTTTAGCAGGGTGGGGAGACTGGCCTGTGTGAAAACACACGGATACTGGGGTACAGCCTGTAGTGGGAAGAAGAGTCCAGACCCTTGGCCACATCAGCATTTTAGACACTCTTACGAAGAGAAACATTTCCCAAGCTGAGCTAGATGAGCAAATCTCCCCTTCTCTGGCTCCAGGACACAGCGTGGACTCCAGGGTAGAGCGCCAGACCCCACAGCCTCAGGAAGGTGCATGTTTCCAGCAAAACTTTAAAATCGCAATAGAGGTGATTTTAAAACATGTGGATACTGCTGTTAAATATCACTGGCAAATGCACAATTATGTCTAATTTAACAGACCTCTAGCAGAGTCTCTTGTGTTTGTGTCTGATGGATTTGTCCTGCATTTAATTATACTTTCTTGCTAAAGCTCAGTTGCTTTTTTTCCAGTGGTAGGATGGAAGACAAGAAATAAATTATGCTACCTACGATCAAAACAGATCATTTTTTTTTTTAAACGGGAAGGCCGAATCAAGATTTTTAAGCTCTGTAGTCCAATTGAATTTTGTGGCTTGATCCTCTTCAAGCAATTATCGAGGATCCATTATGTATACGGCTTAGTGACAAGAGAATGCAGTGTTTGTAGCACAACCGAGAAGAGAAGGAACATGAAGGTAAAGACACAGAGGTGGTGCCAGCAACTTTCCACTCTGCCTTTCGACAATCCCATGTTCCCCTGACGTTGTCCAATGGGTGGATACTGTGGGCAATGGCTCTGTGACACAGCCCGGTGGCCAGCATCTGTCGGGCGATACCACCACTCAGGTGTGATGGAGTCTGTGCAGTTATCTGAACTTCTAAACTAGGAAAAAGAGAGGAGGGAGGAAAAATCAAAGTGCTGATGCTGGTACTAAGAAACATCGGCCTCCAACAGTAGAGCTGAGTCAGAGATGAGGAAGAAAGGCGAGCCTCACCGCGGCTCCCGTGACCGTGTAGGGTGCCGTTCCAACAGCGTGTGGGCTTCTCACACCGCCCTGGGAGCACGACATAGCTGAGAAAGAAGGGAGGGCGCAACGTGAAGTATCAGCATCACGCTGAAGTTTGCACAACCAGTGGTGGACACGATTCATATATTTGCGCATCTAAAGGTGTTAAGAGCTGCCACTACTCATAACACGTGAGTTTACAGACTGACTTTCACGTGTTCGTTTTAGAGTCTGTTTCCACAGGTCATTCACTATGAAACGAAGAAACTTTGCTACTGTACGATGGGGGGAAAGCAGTAGCTAAGGGAGCCCACCACTTTCAGTCTGGACAGAAGTCGTGGGGACGGCTTCAGGGGGAAGGTGGTGTTTTCAACCATCCCGGCGGGAGGGCTAGCTGGAGTTCTGACAGGTGCTCTGCAAACCCTTGGTGAGCTTTTATAGTGTGGTTCATAACAAAGATGGACATAAATCCTGCTCCTTGCCTCGATGCTTCCACCTCCACAATCACACCCCCTCCAAAATGAATTCTACATTTATGATCCTATCAGAGGCCACCGATGGTTCATGTCCCAAGGTCAACAATAGGAGGAGGAAGAGGCAGTAAAATTTAACTGGGCCCCAATTTACTCACTTTCTGGGTGGTCATAGGTATGTTGCTTAAATTGGATATCAGTTTTTAATGGGCATCCTAAGCCCTCAAAATTTGGGGCTCAAATTAATGTCAGAACCTAATCAGGACCACAGAGGAATTTACAGTATTTTAAAACACCCTCCAAACCCAGAAAATTTTATGTAAATTTTCAACTCCTTAATACAAGGGACATGTCACGAGAACTATATATTTTTTCTTTTTGAAAATGATTCTTAAACACATAAGCAATAAAACATTTTAAAAACATGATTTAAATAGTATCCTTGGCAGACAAGAATGCCTTAAAAAAAGCCTATTTGCTTTCTCCCCTAAATGTTCAAATTGTTAAAAGGAAAATTGTATTTTATCAACACTTTAACATATCATTAAAATCTCTACTATTTGACAGATGAAGATAAAAACACCCCAAAACTATAGATGAATTATCAGGTCCCTAATGATTCCAAAACAATTACAGGATGCAGAGCAATCTAGTTAAATTTTATTCAAAAGCTTACTACACTTGTGTTTTCTTTTATTTTTCTATCAAGAAACCCATGAGGCTTAAGCACAATTCATTATGTATGAGACCCCACTTGCGGTGCTTGACTGTTGATTAATAGCAAAGTTTGCTGTATGTACATTTGCAACATTACATGCATACAATATGCTAACTTATTCTTTCACTGAAACTAATTATTTACAAAAATGACTACTTGAGACTACAATTTATTAAATGCATGCATCCAGTCTCAATTTGGCCCCAAAAGACAGCCTGGAATGAAGATCTTTTACTTGATGTGACAACTTCTAGAAACGCTGTTATTAATATTGTAAATGTGGCAAATAAAGAGTTCAAATAGCCTTATGTCTGTGTTGCATTTGCTTTTCACCACTGAAGCAGGGAGCAGAGCAGCTTTCTAACATTTCATACACCAGAGGTAGATTCCTCTTTGCCAGCTTAATTTAGCTTCTTATAAGTAAGATGCTTATACATTGGCAATGAAATGGTTTAACAAATACATAGCTAACATGAACGAGGTATAAAAAGGTCCTAATAAAATTGTTACTTAAGTAGATTACATGTCTGTCAATAAGAATAAATTTAGCTCATTTGTTGAAAAATATCTGTAAAAATATAATTTTTAAAGAGTCATTTCAACCAGTCTCATCAAATTACTGGTACTCCCATATGGGTACTTCCCCCCCCAAAGGATCTGTGGGGTTAGATAGCTGCATATTATTCAATAATTCTCTTTATACCTGGAAAAGAAGGGACAAACATGAACTGGTCTGTGAACAAGAATCATAAAAGCCTCATTGTCACATCCAGACTTCAAAATGGGGCATCTGGTCAACTGCAAGCATCTTTTCAGGCTGACTCTATAACACATGTAGCCCAGGGAAGCAGCCACCTGCTCTGAGCATCCTCTACAGCCTGGTGTCTCTCTGCTGGGCCAATCTCCACGCTCTCCACAGCTGCCCATTCCAATGCCCTCAAAGACTCTGTGTGGCCTTCCTTTGCTCTGCTGAGGGTGTGTGCCACTGTAGGCTTAGGAGAAATAGACAGGAATCAGACTCCTTCCTTCACATGCCAAGATAAGGAAAATCAGTGTCTGTGCCCAAACGACAATGATAGTGCAAGAAGGTCATTACATGCTTCTAATTGTTCTGTGCCATTAAATTTTTGCAAGGACACCTAAGGAAAAAGACATACATTTCCCACAAGGGCTTGCTCTGAGCTATAAGATTTTGGGGAAATAGAGGAACTGAAACATCAATTTGAGGGCCTTTGCTCCCTACAATAAAGAGGTGTTAGGAGTATAAAAGAAAGTAGCAGGAGAATGGGAAAATCTCAGGGCTATAGTCAAGATGGGTAAAGAGGATTAGCTTTTGAACATGCAATTTCATATCCCAACCCTCTCAATAACACAGTCAAGGTCAGCCAGGGGTTCAAGGCAACTGACTACCAAAGTCCCCATCAAGAGAACTGTTTCAATGTCAGACCTTCATTACACAATATGGCATTTTGGAAAGGAGGAGTCCACTGAAGAAAAGTGAGGATCAACTATAGGGAAAAAGGTCAAGGTAAACACTTGCATAAAATTTCAGTTGCTATTTACTGTCTAACATGTGCCAGGTATTTAATTAAAAAAACTGTTCTGCGTTTATTCCTCCCAATAACCCAAGGGAGATATTATCTGTATGTTCCAGAAGATGAAACCGAGTCCAGAAGTTATGTGATAGTAACTAATGCATAAGGGATGCAACCAGGATTTGAACTAGAGTCTGTCTGATTCCAAAGACCTTATTCTCTGGACCATGAACCTGCAGGATTCTTGATCATTGCTGAAATGAAAACAGTTACTCCTTATAATTAAAAGACCCTATGTTTACATGCTCTACTCTTTTTTAAAATTTGTTTTTTAAAATTTATTTATTCATGAGAGACACAAAGAGAGAGGCAGAGGGAGAAGCCGGCTCCCTGCAGGAAGCCTGATGCAGTACTTGATCCCAGGACCCTGAGATCATGCACTGAGCTGAAGACAGACGCTCAACCACTGAGCCACCCAGGCATCCCTACATGCTCTATTCTTGATAGTGTATTTCCTATATAGTATTTGGGTCTATTCTCTTATGTTTATGTAACTTCTATAAAGTTTCCCCTAAACCATAAGACTACAGCCAAGACCTACCACCTTATCAATTCAAAGACAATGGGAATCTGAGGGTCGAATCTAGTTTTTATATTCTAGACACTTCCAAGAAGACCGACTAGGTGCCTATACTATAGAGATTCAGGTTTGTAGGGGGCAGCCGACTGGGCATTTCTGGTCTATACCCTTAAAGAAAGGCCATGTTTATATTTAAATGCCTCGACCAATCCACACAACATTTTTACAGGTAAGAGGCCTAGGTCTTAGATTGTCCCAGGCCCATCATCTTCCTTACACTCAGCCCTCTGGAAGCAGGACCCAGGGGTGAAAAAAGCCACAGTATTGTTCTACGTGGCTTGGTAAACAGCAGGCCAGGCTTTTTGCTAGGGCAGATGTCAGCCTAGGCTGCATGAAGTCAGCTGGATGGGCTCGCCACGAAGGCTACTCCAGGTATGTGAATGAAGAACCATGCATTATCATGGAGCTGATCTCAACCTGCCTCACAGCCCTGGGGTCCTATCTGGCACATTATTGGTGCTCAGTGCCTGCCTGCTGAGTGAATGAGTAAACAAGATGCAACGGTGTTAGCACAGCCACCATAGCATGTGCACTGAAAAACACCTGCATTTCAGATTTCATTTTTCCAATGAATAATTTGCTGAAAACCATTCCCTAGGGGGAAGAAAAACCCACAAAGATTTTCTAAACAGTGAAAGCTACATTTCTCTGCCTTTTCAGATTTTGTAGCAGTCTGCCGAATAACAAAGTTTGTTAAAGCCCAGGGACTGGACATCACTTCCAATTTTGCTTGCTTTGATAGGACTCTACAGTCAAAATCTGGAAGTGTTTCGGATTTGAAGACACAAAACTAAGTGGGTCTCCTTCATGGCAGCTCCATTCCCTGCTCCAGATATAAGGCAATCAAATGCATAATGAGATGAAACACAAGAAAGATGAAATTAAATAGCATACTTAGCTCTATCTTCATTCTCTGACTATAGATAAAGGTTGAATTTCAATGACTACACATACATTCTATGTAGGCCACTTATGCTGCCCCTCATTTCTCCATTAGGTTTTTCAGTCTTCCAAGAGGTGGCCATTGGATCATTGTGGAAAGAGGCAAGAGGTTCCTAAGTGGGGAGAACTCCCTACCCGCACCCCCAGACATGTAGAAGGCTCTGGTGGGCCCTCTGCGATCACTACCTTGGGATCAATTCTGGGGTAAAACAGACATGAGAAGGAAGCCCACTCCTAGGAAGCAGGCACACACATGCCCCTCCCACAGTGACTGGGAATTCTGAAATGTGCGGTGAGCAATGGGACAGAGCATTGCAGATGCAAAGCATGCGTCAGGGATGGCGGGATGTGCCTGACCTTGGGAAGCCATGGCCCCTTTTCCTGGTTCTCAGACCTTTGGTACTAACAGGAGCTAAACATATCTACCCCTAACATGGTTGACAAAATTGATCTCCAGACAGCTTCAAGACTACTTTGTTGTGATGCAATTCAGAAACAAAAACATTTTACATCGTAGCAAGGGAACGTGTCTTAATTTAAATGTTAAAAGAATAACTGAATGTTCTGAATACTACTCTTTTCTCTCCAAAAGGCATGTGTTGTATAGGAGGGATGACCTCCACAGGGTTTAGTCCCATTAACTTGTGTACTGGGCTCATTAATAAATAATCCTGCCACTAAATTACCTGTCTTGTAAATTGGTTTGTACAGTTCTAAATAAATAATGGATCCTTCCCTATTATCAAACACAGTGGAGTTTTTAAAGAAAAGCATAGCTGATGATATAAGAGAACACTGCAGTTTCATCTGGGAACAACTTTCTGTAGCTCACTTTCTCAGAAAGCCTTTGCTCCCATTTATTGTTGCAGCTGGAACACGTTAGCTGGTGAGCATGGCTGAAAACCCTGTATTTAATATCAGACAAGTATATTGACTATACATTAGTGGCCAAAAAAATCTTAAGCAACTATTAAATGGACAGTTAATGTAATTGTATTTTAAAACACTGAGGTCATATTTAATTTTGAATTGAAACTCTTAAAATGCGCTTTCTGGCAAGGATATAGGGTAATAAAACAATGTTAACTACAGAAAAAAAAACCTAAAACTCACATTATTAAAATAAATCTTTTTTCCAGAGTACTAATATTTGCAAGAAGTGGATTACAAGAAGCAGAAAACATTTGTACTTCTTCAACAAGTATTGTCACTGGCACTGGAAATCAAGATTTTCAATTTGAAGGATGATTCACTCTGAACAGCAAGCACAGATGCCATTCCCCCCTTCACCCCCTTCCTTCTGTGAGCTGGCTGTTCCCCCAGCATCTTCTGCCTTCCTTCCAGGGTGCTCAAACTTAGCAACACCCTGAGGTCTTCCAATCAGAAGCCCACCAGTAAAGGACCCAATTATGCTCAAGAGTAGGAAGTATAAGTGAACGGGGTTGGGGGAATCTAAAAGGATGAACGGAGGCAGGGTGAAGAAGAAAAAGAAAGAGGTAGAAAACATTTTAGCTGCAAAGCCAGCCAATTAAAATTCCCTTTGGAAGCACCAATTTCTACTCCAAGAAGGTTGGAAAGTCCAATTTTATATGCCTTTTTCCTCCTCTTAAAAAATCAATACAGCCCTCTGGGAGGCTGTCACACTTGCAGGCAGGCGGGTCTGTGGACCGTAAGCTCCACGCCTGGACCCGGTTCACAGCCCTCCCCAGGGAAGAGAGAAGGGGGTGTCACAGGGTTTTCCAGCAAAAACAAAGCAGCATTTATTTACAGGTGTTCTGACAGTTTAGACAAGGGAAGAGGCCCTGCATGCAAACCCTGGAGCCAGGAGGCAGCATTTCAGAGCACTAAGCCTTGATCTGACCCCTAAACGCCTCCACCCTGAGAGCTTGAGAAGAGCAGAAGGGGACAAAGAAACAGTAGATCCCACTGAAAATGTATCTGATCGGAGCTTGAATGGAGAGCATGTTCTCTCTGCTGCTCCAGGCAGGGTCACCCAATCCCCAAGGTCAGACTACGGGCTTCTGGGCTGCATCATTCTGCCAACCACAAATACAATGTAATTATTAATGTTCTGGAGTCTCTCTCCTCTTCTCTGGTCCCAAATCTCTAGTTCCCTCTGCCTAGAACTAGGCCTTATTTCTCTGTACAGATGTCACTTTTCTGCATCCGCCAACAGCATGCCTACAGAGGTCTGGAGGCCTCTCAAGTTTGCTCCATTCTGAATTTAAGTCCTTGGCTTACACTGGAGTCTGAGGTCTGAGAATTTTGGGATCCTTTTCTTTTCAAAAGATTCTCACTCAAGAAAATTCTAGTTTGAAAAGCAGTAACTTAAAAAAGTAAAGTCTTGTATAAAAACATCTCAACTGTGATTATTACATTAAGTATTTTACCTTTATGAATAGTGAGATGTTTAAACATTTTAACTGCAATGCAAACATAAATTTTAAAATCTCACAGAACTCCTAGATCCTTGGAAATGCAAACTCCCTCTGAGGAACACAGGTTAAGACTGTTCATTAAATGACGGTCAACTTAAGATAGACTGCTATATACTTGGGATGTTGTATATGAACCTTGTGGTAATGGCAAACCCAAAACATAGAAGATAAACAAAAATAAAGCCAAACAACACAGAAACTCACCAATCACAAAGAAAGCGCTCACAAGAGGAAAGAAACAGAAGCACCACAAAAACAACCAGAAAACAACGAACAAAATGGCACTAAGTACATGCCATCAGTAATTACTTTAAATGTAAATGGCCTAAATGCTCCAATTAAAAGACATATGGTGGGAGGGTGTAGATAAAAAATAAGACCAATTTATAAGCTATCTCAGACCTAAGGATACATACAGACCCAAACTGAAGGGATGAAAAGCTTTTACCATGCAAACAGAAGTGAAAAGAACCCAGGGTACCATTAGTGATACCAGACAAAAGAGACTTTAAAACAAAGAGTGTACCGAGACAAAGGAGGGCATTATATAATGATAATGGGATCAAAAAAAAGCAGTTATAATAATTTTAAATATCTATGCATCCAACACTGGAGCACCTAAATACATAAATAAAGCAAATAAACGGACAGGGGAAGAAATTGACGGCAATACAATAATAATAGAGGACTTTAACACCCCATTTACATCAATGGCTAGATCATCAAACAAAATCAATAAAGAAGCAGTGTCTTTAAATAACACACTAGACCAGATGCACATAACAGACATATATGGAATGTTCCAATTAAAAACAACATTCTTTTTAAGTGCACATGGAATATTCTCCAGAAGAGATCACGTTAGGCCACAAAACAAGCCTCAATAAATTCAAGAAGACTGAAATCATACCATGTATCTTTTCTAACCACAATGGTATGAAACTAGAAATCAATCACAAGAAAAAACTGGAAAAACCACAAACATGTGGAGGCTAAACAACATGCTACTTGAACAACCAATGGGTCAGTAATGAAATCAAAGGAGAATACAACCCCACAGAAACAAACGAAAATGAAAACGTAGTTGCCCAAAATCTTTGGGACATACCATAAACAGGCCTAAGAGGGAAATATATAGTGATTCAGGCCTACCTCAAGAAAAAGCTCCAACAACCTAACAACTGAAGGAACTAAAAAAAAAAAAAAAAGAACAAAGCTCAAGGTTAAGTAGAAGAAGGGAAACAATAAAGATCAGAGCAGAAAGAAATGATAAAGACACTAAAAAATGGGCAAAAAATGAAACCAAGAAATAGTGCTATGAAAAGATAAAATTGATAAGTTCTTAGACCCATCAAAAAAGAGAAAGGACTCAAATTAATAAAATCAGACATGAAGGAACTGAGATGATAGAGATACAAGGGTTATAATAGATTATGAAAAGTTACATGCCAGCAAACCAAACAACCCAGAAAAAATGCACACATTCCTGGAAACGTATAATCTTCCAAAACTAAATCAGTGAGAAATAAAAAATCTGAATAGACCAACTATTACTAACGAAATTGAATTGTTATTTTAAAAACTCTCTTGAAAATAAAAGTCCAGAACCAGATGGATTCACAGGTGAACTTTACTCAACATTTAAAAGAATCAATACCTACTCTCCTCAAACTATTCCAAAACATACAACAGGAAGGAAAGCTTCCATGTATGTTTATGAGGCCAATCTTTTCCTGATACTCAAACCAGAAAAACATGCCACAAAAAAGAGAACTACAAATAAATATCCCTGATAGATGAAAAATTCACCAAAATATTAATAAGCCCCATTTAATAATATACTAAACAGCTGATTCACCATGATCAAGTGGGATTTATTCCAGGGATGCTATGATGGCTCAATATTTGCAAATCAATTAACAAGATATACCACATCTACAAAATCAAAGCTAAAAATCATCTCCCAGTAGATGCAGAAAAATAACTTTCAACAAAGTCAGTTTAGAGGGAACATGCCTCAACATAATAAAAGCCATTTATGAAAAACCCATAGCTAAGATCATATTCAAAGGTGAAAAATTGTGAGCTTTTCCTTTAAGATCAGGAACTAGACAAGGATGCCCATTCTTACCACTTTAATGCAACATAGTAGTGGAAGTCCTGGCCACAGCAATCAGACAAGAAAAAAAGAAATGAGGCATCTGTTTTGGTAAGAAGAAGTTGGACTGCCAACTATTTGCAGTTGACAGGATACTATACATAGAAAACCCTAAGACTCCACCAAAAAACTACTAGAACAAATACAGTCAAGTTACAGAATACAAAATTAACAGAAACTGGCAGTGTTTTTATACACTAATGACAAAGTAGCAGAAAGAGAAATTAAGAAAGCAATTCTATTTACAATGGCACCAAAAATAATGAAATACCTAGGAATAAACTTAACAACGCAAGTGAAAGACCTGTACTCTGAAAACTATAAAATGATGATGAAAGAAACTGAAGATGACACAAACAAATGGAAATATATTCTATGCTCATGGATTGGAAGAATGCTGTTAAAATGTCCATACTGTCTAAAGCAATCTACAAATTTAATGCAATCCCTATTCAAAATGTCAACAGCATTTTTTACAGAACTAGAATCCTGAAATTTGTGTGGAACCACAAAATGCCCCAAGTAGCCAAAGCAATTTTGAGAAAAAAGAACAAGGCTGGAGGTATCACAACCTCAAATTATAAGATATTCTATAAAGCTGTAGCAATCAAAACAACATGGTACAGGCATAAAAACTGACAGCTCAATGGAACAGAATAGAAACCCCAGAAACAAAATCACAATTATATAGACAATTCATCTTTAACAACAGAGGCAAGAATAGGCAATGGGAAAGAGTCTCTTTAAAAAATGGTGTTGGGAAAAATGGAGAGCAACATGCAGAAGGATGAAACTGGACCCCTTCCTGGCACCATACAGAAGAATAAACTCAAAATGCACTGAAGACCTAAAAGTGAGATCTGAACCATTACAATCCCAGAGGAGAGCACAGGTAGTAATTTTTCTGACATTGGCTGTAGCAACATTTTCCTAGATGTGTCTACCAAGTCAAGGGAAATAAAAGCAAAAATAAAATCAAAATAAAAAGCTTTCACACAGTGAGGGAAATCATCAACAAAACAAAAAGGTGACCTACCGAATGGGAGATGTTTGCAAATGACATCTCCAATAAGGGCCTAATATCCAAAATACATAAAGGATTAATACAAGTCAAGGCTAAAATAATCTGATTAAAAATAGGCAGAGGACCTGAAGGGACATTTTCCCAAAGACATACAGATGGCCAACTGGCACATGAGAAGATACTCAGCATCACTCATCATCAGGGAGATGCATATCAACACAATGAGATAACACCTTACAACTGTTAGAATGGTTAGAATCACAAACAACAAAAAACAAGTGTTGGCGAGGCTGCGAGGGGAGGGGGGAGGAACCCTTGTGCATCGTTGGTGGGAATGTAAGTTGGTGCAGCCACTGTGGTAAACAGTAGGGAGGTTCCTCAAAAAACTAAAAATAGAAATATCATGTGATCCAGTAATTCCACTGCTGTGTATTTACCCAAAGAAAACACAAACACTAATCTGAAAAGATATATGCCCCCCACTGAAACATTATTTATAATAGCCAAGATATGGAAGCCACCTAAATGCCCATCCATAGATGAATAACATGAACTGGTATATAGGAACAAAGGAATATTACTCAGCCATGAAAAGGAGATCTGCTATTTGCATCAACATGGATAGATCTAGGGGGTCAGACCAAGACAGACAAATAATGTATGAGTTCACTCACAAGTGGACTCAAAAATAAAACAAAGAAGAACAAAGCAGAACTGGACCTATAAATAGAACAAACTGATGGTTGCCAGACAGGTGAGGGGTGGGGAAAATGGGTGATGGGGAGGTACAGACTTCCAGTCATGCATACAATGAGGAAGTCATGGGGATGAAAGGTACAGCACAGAGAAGAGTCAACCGTACCCTAGTAGTGTTGTATGGTGACAGATGGCAGCTACACATGTGAGCACAGTGTAACGTAGAGATGGCGAATCACTATGTTGTACACCTGAAACTAAAGTAACATTGCGCATCGACTGTACACAATGGAAAAAAAAAAAGAATACAGGTCACCTAGTTAAATTTGAATTTTAAATCAACAAAGTCTTTCATAGTACTTAGATGAGAAAATGATTTACTGTTTATCGGAAGCAGGGTTTAATTGGGCATCCTGCATTCTATCGGGCATTCCTGCCCTGATCCCAGTAGGATGCTTAAAAGGTATTATTTAGTGCTGATAAAAATGGAGCAAATGGATTGAAATTGCTGCTTCTAACAAGTGGCATCCCCTCTTCACGCAAGACCTACTGAGCAAGGTTCTGTGGCTGCTTAGGGTACAAGTAATAGGAAATTATAGTACGACTAAAAATGGGAAGAATTAGTGGCCTTATTCTCACCTTAAAAAGTGCTGTCATGGTTAAAAAAAGAAAAAAAAAACTATTTTCATCTGTTCTGGCTTTCTTACTGTCTCAGTCAGGTCTGTCTATGCTTAGGAGACCACGTGACAGGCCCGGGTACAAAAATGATCGACCAGAAACTAGAATCCTACAGGCTGCTTGGTTTTTCACTGGTGTATTAATATTGCATCGTGAACATCTAACCATTTGTGTGTAGACTCCTGGATGCAACCTGCTTCTGCGCTGCCTGGCTTTGCCAGAGAGCCGTGTTCACTGCAGGAAATTCATCGCAGGGCCCATCACTGCCTATCCTGGGAACAAGGGATGAGCAGCAGCAAGGGGACCTGGGGTCCCCAAAGCTCTCCCAGGAGAGACTGCCTGTATTTATGCAGTTTGTCCTTCTGGGCCATTTTCACGCGGAGGGAAACCGTGAGTTTCTTCTTCCTTCCCCTGCAGCCCGGCAGCTCCCCCCTGTTCTTGCTGGGCCAGTACCACCACTGCTGCCTACAGCCCCTCCTCGCCAACAATCATCCAGCGTTTTAAACCACCACTCATGCCACATTTGTCCCCACATGGGATTTTCAATATGTCCATGGTCCAAACCTGGCCCACAGTTATTTTTGTAAATAAAGTTTTATTGGAGCCCAACCACGCCCACTTGCTTACATGCATGCAGCAGAGCTGAGCAGGAGTGGCAACGGTGATCTGGCCTGCAAGGTGCTTAGTATCTGGTCTAGGTCTGTCCAGATGGTTCCCTTCACCCCTGGGTTCCCTGTCACTCCACTCGGGTCCTCCCACCTGTAATGCCCCCCAGGTCCAAGTGCTTTTCCAAGCTGGAACATAAGCCTTGGTTTAAGTGCCTCCTCCATCATCAATTCTACATCCAACCACCCCACCCCCACCCACCCGAGCTGCCTGGTTCGGGTGCTGCTGCAGAGTTAACTGACATGCATCCAGCAGGGGTATGGACAGAGCGCCCCCTGTGCACCTGGCATCACGTTGGATGCGGCACATGCATCAACTGCAAGATGGGAGGCGATCTGGGTTCTGGTTTCTCTTGGAAAGATGTCCAGCCGCTCATCTCTGCTTGACTCCTGCACCAGACCCTTTGCCACCGCCGCCGCCTCCTCCTGACTCTCTCTGCCCCACCCCGACTGCTGCCCAGGCCTGTGGTGTGGACTCAGTGTCAGGGGTCACTGGGCAGGGAACACAAGTGACAAACAGAGCCCACTGCCCCCGAGGCTCCCCTCAGCCAGCTGCCTGCTCTGAACGGCCACCTGGGTGCTGGTCATGACCTCTAATTCAATTGGCCATGTCTCCCGCAGCTTCTTCCCTAAAGCAATGGCACCTTGCAATTTCCCTAGTGCCGGTGACATGGCACTAACCTTTTCCTACTGACCCACGTCTGAAAACCCCTGGGAACACGGCGGGGTTTGGCTTTGTGACGTCTCCCATCTCCTCTCCTTTTGTCCGTGCACAGCTCTCACCCGCATCCCGTACGACGACAGGAGCCCTCGAATGGTCCTGGCCACACTCCACTCCCATCCAGAGAACCTGCTAAAACCAGGTAAATCTGAAGATGCTGCCTGGTCCACGTTACCAACCTGCTCGCAAGACTTTCCTGACTCATCAGGCACACAGAATCAGCTCCGAATTCTGTATTTGCAGCTACTTAGAGGCCCTCCCCGCCCTTGACGCAGGCTCACCCCCAAGGGACCCCCGAGCTCCAGCCAGTGTGGCCGCAGCCCTCTGCCGTCCTACAGACGGGATGCCCAGGGGACAGGCCTTGCTGGTGGGTGCCACTCCAGCTCTCCTGTGGCTGCAGGTGCACCCTCAGCCCACGTCAGGTGCCACCGAGTGTTCTTACCCTCTGCCCTACACACTCAACGCCCGACAGATCCCATGAGCACAGCCCAGGACTTCAGGCATCGCTGTCACTCACAGCAATGGACACTTCGCTTCCTCTTGTGAAGGACTCATGATGGTGGGTGAGGGATTAAGTGAAAATTCATGGTGATAGAAGTGACTTAGGATTTTAGGAATAAACAAATATTTTGATGTGCTCTGGTGCCCCACGGTACCCCTGCTAAGATTTTGCTTCCCATCAACTTTTTCATACATTCCCTAAAAGGCTTAATAACTGAACTTCTTAATGGGTTCAGATACATGCCAACACAGGATATGCGCTCCCATGGCCACAGACCGCTTCAAGTGCAGGTCTCTGGTCTGACCAAAACCTGAAACATCTAAGAAGTCGTTTTCTGAGCCAGATCCACAGAAGGGGATTTTCACCCTTATCAGCTTTGATTCCACCCAGAGCCCAGGATTCACCAGACTTGCATGGACCGAAGACCCATCTGGATGAGTCCACTACTACTCTATCACAGAGACTTAGCATTTCTCCATTTACACAACCACATGCGGCCTATCGTGTTAGACGTTATGCACTCTCAGATTTATCACAGCCCGTCATCTCCTCTCGTGTCCTTGGCCTTGCTGGCTCCCCCCAGAAATCCCTGGGACCCCAAGGATCTGAAGTTGCACAGCGCAAAGCAGCTGAGTGCAGAGTTGTCAGCCCTCAGCCCAGCTGACCAGAGTGTGACCAAGAGCTGGGCCAAGGATCTCAACGCTTCCAACAGCAATGGCCCTCTGCCTGGCGAGCCATGTCTTCAAAAGAGCTGGCGTAACTACTTGGGAGAATAGACCAAAGAGCACAGAGAAGGGGAGTATGCCTGTGTTAACTACTGGATCGGCTCCACCCGGGCTTTCTTCTTTAAAACACTTAAAAAAAAAATTAAACAGAAGTCAGACTTGAACGCAAACATTCACAACTCCCAAGCTATGGTCCCCTTTTCGGTACCCACACTACTCTTACTCCTAACTTATGAAAATTCAACATCTTCCTGCTAATTATTATGTATGTGATTTAAAAAAAAAAAAAAAAAAAAACCAACTCACTGCCATTTCCAGGAACCAAACCAGAAGCTGGCAGCAGTTGGGTCTGCAGCTGAACTCCCCAGCTTGGAAAAAACTGCAAACTATCCCACTTGCCATTTTCAATTAAATATTTTATGGAAAAAACGTGAAATAAAATACACTTACTAGAAATGTGTGACTCTGCTGAACATTTTAAGAAACAAAGGATCAAAAAGAAACAGATGTTTCTTCCTAAAAATACCCCCGAAGACTATGTAACACCGAGCAACGGCATTCCCCAGCTTCTGGGAAAGGAGAGGTGCTCCTAAGGGCTGATGGTACAATTGTCCCTCTTCCAGGGACATAAGCGTGCACAGGTTTTCTCCCTCACCGAAGCGAACGGGCAGCTGGCCATTCCTCTCTGGTGCGTAAATACGTGCTGAGCACCTACTGTTTATGACACACTCCAGAAGTTGCTAAGGGGGTGGCAGGATGAACACGGCCTACCGGCCCTGTGCTCTCAGGGGGGGCAGGTCCAGAGAGCGAGGCCCTTGGCTCTGCCCACGTCCGTGGTGCAGAAGATGCCAGCGTCGGCTCGGAGGCCAGGACGGCGCACTCTCTCTTCTCCGTCCATGTTCCTCCTGGGTGCTTCGAACTCCTTTCTCCGGGGCCCTGAGCTAGTACTCGCTCGTGGCATGTCCTATGCACCGGGCAGAGGGCAAATAGGACACTCAGGACAAAGGCCGCTTAATAACAAAGATCAGGCTTATGGTCTTTTTTCTTATTTGTGTAGAATTATCCTCCAGGTCCACCTTGATGGCTCCGCAGAAGCTGCTTTAAAGATCCCGGTTTTCCTTTTTCTGGCTCTATTAACAGCAGCATAAAGAACTCCCCCTTTTATTTATTTTTTTATTTTTTATTTTTTATTTTTTTTTTAGAACTCCCCCTTTTAGAAGAAGGTGCTTGTGGTCCCCTACCCACCAGACACCAGTGCTTCCCAGCATCTGCCTGTTTCTACTGCTTTGGACGTGAGGTCGGAAGAGCCGACCAATGTTCTCGGGCAGAAATGCAAACTTCTGAAGCCAGACCAGCAATTCTGTTTATAACTGACGTTAAAAAGTGGCATGAAGTGGAGGCCGGTTCACAGCTGCCACGGCACGTGGTCTCAGGAATCATCAAGGGGAGGGGGGCTCGTGGGCCGGTCCTCAGAAGCAGGGGAGAACGACCCACTGTGGCGCGCGGATAGTACAACAGAAACACTTCGTCGATCAGCCAGAAACCAGGGCAGGGTAAGATCTGCGCGTGCAGACGACCCATCACAGGGGCGGCGGATACCTCGTGGTCTGAGAGGTTGACTTGCTCGTCTCAGAAGCCAACCGACGGTCTGTCTCTTCATTAGACGTCGCGAAACGGTTCGTTATTATCGACGTGACTTTCTCTGGGTGAGCTCAGAGCACAGCACAGTCAGGGATTTGAACGTCACTGTTCTGAACACCCGTGGCCCTCAAACAACTGCGCGGGTTTGCTCGTAGGCACACCTTGTTTGCTGCACTACAGTCCTGCAAACGCTTTTTCCTTAGGAGTTTCTTAACAGCCTTTTCTCTCACTGACTTTACTGTAAACAACACACGTAGCATAAAGAAAATACAAGTTAATGGACCGTGTGTTACTGGCGAGGCTTCCTCACCAGCAGTTGGCTACGAAGTTTGGCTATTAACTTCCCCACTAGTTAACAGCAGCCTCTTAAGGATTTTTTGGGGGGCCAGGGAGAGTCAAAAGTTGTATGTGAATTTTTTAGGAGGGGGTCAGTGCCCCTAACCCCCATTGCTCAACAGTCAACTGTACTTGGTATTAACCCATTTGCTCACTGCACAAGGCACCGAACTTCTGTTTCACACCATTTAGTAGTGGAAAGCACAACCTATTGAGTGGACAAAGGGCCTGCAGGGGAGGAGACCACCCAGGGAGAGCAGGCCACACTGGCACCAGGGGTGCAGGGGAACAGGCCGCAGGTAGGAGGGAGAGAGGGCCGATAGGCTCAGGGGCCTCATCATCGCCCGAAGAGCATGGGAAGGCGTTATAAGGTGTTCAAGGAGGACTGGGAGGACAGAGCTTGCTCCGCCGAGAGCTCATATCGGCTACTGGGAACGGGCAAGGCTACTTATGGCTGGACAGGAAGCTTCAGCAGACACCAAGGAGATTTTGTTCCTGTGCTCAGTACCCAAATGCAGAGTCTTATTCAAAGCCGTTATACGTCCCTACTAAATATTCTTGATAAGATATTCTTGTTAATCATTATAATCAATAAATTTGATCTATGTGGCATATTTAAAAATCAGCAAACTGAATGTTTATCTTCCAATCAACCACTTGCTTCCAACTTAGCTGATCAACGACACTGGCTAAATCTCCTCACTGAACAGTCCAGATACTTTCACTTGATGTCACGCCTATGGGTTTACCACGAAAGACGCTCAAAAGCCTTTCTCGTGGACAGTTTCATCAGCTATTCAGGACTGCCATAAACTCTAGCTTCATATCCGAGATGCATTTGACTTAGAAAAGATCCAGCCACCCCAGCAACTTTTAGGAGGCCAACAGTTAGATCAAAATGCCTCTTTCTGTGAATGGTGACTGTTACTTTTTACAAATCCATGAAGGAAACCTAAGAATCCTTAACACCTGTATAGGACTGCATTTCCTCCCGGCTGGTGGTGAACTGAGAGAAAGACCCGTCCTCTCGCAAAGGCAGATAAGCACACAGTAAACCAGGGTCTCGGGGGAACTTCATACTTTCCCATGTCTCATAGGAAGTGGTGTCTCCTTTCGATTTCAAAGTTTAGTCTCATTTTTGGTACTTTCCTCTTCCCTTTGAATATTATCACCAGGCGGAGTTGTCACATGCACAATCACTTCTGTTTAGAGGGTTTTTTAAGAGAAATTATGAGATTTGAAAACACAGAAAAGGGGTCCTTTGAGCAGTGTCCAAATTAGTTGAGTATTTAGATTTGGAAAAAAAAAAAAAAAAGAAAAAATTGACTTCTCTAGGCTCTGATAAATTTCCCTGTGGCTGGAGACCCCAAAGAGCGAGGACAGCTTCTCTGTGTCTCCACCCACCCCAAATGCAAGTGGAGCTAATTAATATTTCAAACTTCCCCATCAGCTGGTCTAAGGCCAGGTTCCTCAGCAGTTTACATTTCCTTGCAATGCTTGATTTATGCGGCGACACCCTCCAACCCACAAATACAACAATAAAAATGCAGACGAGGGGTGGAAATTTGCAAGCACACTTTTCTCTTCCACACTAGGTGAAGTGGTTTAGATAGCTGTCACTAACACCAAGGGGTTTATTAATAGGCAAAAATTAATTGTATGTAGACTGAATTAATGAGATGGAAAAACATGCATATTTCAGCTAATACAGAGGGGACCGGCCTCTGCAGAGGCATCTGTAATGAAGTGGCTGGGCCATGGGATGAGGCGCGGAGCAGCTACCAGCAAGCCAGGGTCCTTTTGTGATCACGGGGGCTGGAGGTACTGTTAAAAAAATACACTGTGAAATGTAAACATCAGGCAACTGTTTTGAGCACAAAGTTGACCCCCGATGCGTATTCCGCAGACTGCCATCTACAGATTTATAAATAAATGATTAGATGTAAAATCTCTAGAGGGTTTTCCTTTTCCACAGCAATTACAGGAGCAGATTATTACCATTCAAGTGGGGCTCCAGTGAAAGTTCCTTGACTGGCAGGAATCACTCACTGCCGTCCTCACGTCTAAGTCACCATGACAGGAAATCCAATGTCAGCGTGTACCGCGGACGTTCTCACAAGCCAAGTCAATATGCACTGAATGAACACATTCTCGAGTTAAAATATATTACTGTCAATAACAGACTGAATTAAGAAAGTATGAAGTTTCAAATGTGATCAGTGTCAGGGAGAAGTTTTCCATATTTCATACCCACACAACGCTAAAAGTTGTCGCGTGCGGAAGCCTACGCTTACTCGGACATTCTCTCCTTGGCTGTTCTGGATCTGTGTTCTTCTAAGTCATTAAAACTCGAGGTAATGAAGCTAATCAAAGAATAAGCAAGGAGCAGGATTGAGTTCAGCCTATGTTTTTTTTTTTTTTTTTTTCTAGCCTAAGAATTTCCTTTCTTCCCTCAATCGTCGGGGGGAAAAGTCATCTTTTAGCTTTGGGACTTACTTTCCTTCCAAGAGTGGGTCTGCCCCCCGCTGCTGCACTCATGCACGAAGCTGGTTTTCTGGGATTCACAGGAGCAGAGCCCAGCAACATGCCCACTCTCTTCTTTTTTTTTTTTTTTAAACTGGTCTGTAATAGGTATAGATTTTTTCAAACTTTTGAACAAATTTAAGACTCACAAGACATAAGAACCATGGTGGACAGAATTTCCGTGTGCCTCTCACTCAGTTTTTCTCCAGCGATAAGATTTTAGGAATCTTGGTGCTTTCTCAAAACCAGTAAGCTGACATTGGTACAGTACCAGTCACTAAACTACAATCTTATTCAGAGGTCACCAGGTTCTACGTACATTTTAACACTTAAAGATTTTTAAGGATGTTTTAAAAACATTTTTGCATTTTATTCATTTTTTTATTTACTTTTTAAAGATGTGATTTATTTAATCATGAGATACACACAGAGAAAAGGGCAGAGACATAGGCAGAGGGAGAAGCAGGCTCCCTATGGGGAGCCTGATGTAGGACTCTATCCCAGGACCCCGGGATCAGGCCCTGAGCTGAAGGCAGATGCTCAACACTGAGCCACCCAGGTGTCCCCATTTTTGCATTTTTAAAATGTGGTTTTATTACATGCCTAGATTTACATTCCCCCCACCCCAAGCAGACCAAAGCCCTGTTCTCTCCCACCATATCCCAGTCCAGTCCCTGACCAGTGACCTGCTCTTCACCATGTTTGTCACGTCAAGAGTGTTACACAAAGAAAACCATACCGTCTAGGGCTGGCTTTCTCCACTCTGTACAGTGCCCTTGAGCCACATCCAAGCTGTGTCCTGAGTCCCCAGTTCTTGCTTTCTGTTGGTAAGCACTCATCGTGAGTGGGCCCAGTTATCCACTCAACCTTGGGAGACACGTTTGAGTTGTTCCCAAATTCGGGGCCATTGTAAGTACAGCTGCTCTGAACATCTGGGTGCAGCTTTTGTGTGGACATGAATTCTCATTTCTGTAGGGTGTGTGACCAGAAGTGCAGCTGCTGGGTCACAAGAAGGCTGCAGGTTAGCTTCCTGAGAAGCCACCATCCCGTTCCCCAGAGTGGCAGGCAGGCGTGCAGTGGTGTCGCACTGTGACTTGCATCTCCCTATTGGTTGAGGAGGAGCATCTTTTCTTGTGCTTCCTACCAAACTTATATCCTCTTTGGTTGAGAGTCTGTGCAATTGGTTTGCCCATTTTCCAACTGGAATGTTATTTTCTTATTGCTGAACTCAGGGAGGAATTTATAGGTTAAGGAACACAAGACTTTTGTCAGGAATGGGATCTCTAAGTCTTTGATCCTGGTCTCACCTGCCAGGCTCTTTTTATAGGGTCTTTTGCAAAGAGCAGAATTTTAGAAAGAACTTTGTATTATTGATTCTTCCATAACTTTCTTATCCTGGACCAATTTTCAAGATGGGTAGCATCTGTTGGAGTTGAATGGCCAGCTCTGCAGCCTTTCAGCAGATGCCTTTAGAGAACCCTGGACAAGGGACGCCTGGGTGGCTCAGCGGTTGAGCGTCTGCCTTCGGCTCAGGGCATGATCCCAGGATCCAGGATTGAGTCCCACATCGGGCGACCCGCATGGAGCCTGCTTCTCCCTTTGCCTGGGTCTCTGCCTCTCTCTCTGTCTCTCTCATGAATAAATAAAAAAAAAAATCTTAAAAAAAAATAGAACCCTGGGCATCCATACAAGAGGCTTCATCTTTGGGAGATAGAGACACTGCATGCTTTTGATGCACACCAGGAAAGCTTCATTGAAGAATGAAATGCGCCACACCTCATAATATTATTTAAAACACAGTTCCCATCACAGGTTCAAATATTTAAAATGCCTTGGCTGGGTAAATATGCAAAATAAATACTGATATATATTATAAATACTGGAGGCCAGCCTGATAAAAAGGCTACTTTCAAGGCACCATCGTCTAGACAAGAGGGGGACACACACACAAGATGAAGGCCTGGTGTCAGGTAATGAATGGCACAGAAACCGGGTGCAGATACAGGAAGCATGGGGTAGGGGCAGGCATCTTCGGTGGAAACGCGCGATAAAGCTCACGCATCAAGTGGCAATGCCAATGTCACTTGGTAGCCGGGGATTTACTGACACAGTTCCTCAGGAACTAAGTGTGGTGTGTCCCCGGCTTGTGTCTGACAGTGGCTACAGATGGGGAAAGATGGGTGGCCCTGTGGTAAGGGCACCGGGTGTACAGGCCACAGAAGCCACCAGCAACAGGCAGTGGACTTTCTAGAGGGGCTGGCAGAGGTCAGGGAAGGTCACAGAGGGACAAGGGTGAGGATATTCTTGAGAAACTGAGAATGCCAGGCAGAGAAGCCAGGACAGAGTCTCAGATCCAGAGAAGAGCACACACCATATTCCTGGGGATGGGGGGGATGGGGGGGATGGGGGGGATGGGGGGGATGGGGGGTGGCGAGCGGCAGGGGGATATGTGCTGTCTGGGAAAGGCTGCAGGACAGAGGCCTGGGAGCCTATGGACAAAAGGCTCCAAATCACGTCGAGTTGGGAATTAGCTGTGGACATGTTTGGAAAACAAAAACAAAAACAAAAACAAAAACAAAAACTAAAAACAAGTCGGGAAAAATTCAACAGTCAAAACCACCACAACAAATAGATCTTCCTGGCCAAGGCAGGCCCCGTGCAAAAGATGCCGGTTACCTGTGAGGCTGCGGAGAAGGAGCCAACCCTAGAGCTCAAAGTCTGTGCGTCACAGAAAAGCCAGAAGCTTATCTCAGCTTCTACAGGAAATATTTCTAACTTTGAAAGAAAACATCCTGGCATCCCCAGGGTTAGCAGGCTGCCTAGAAAAGGAAAGGAGAGCCCTGTTGTCCAGTCTCAGGACAAGGCGGAGGTGGAGAGGGGACCTCCCTGCACCTATGAGTGGTTGCAATCACTCTGGATGGCCTGGAGGGTCACCAGGCCCCAGAGGGGACCAGAAGGCCAGGGCCCAGGCATCCCGCCCTGCCCTTGGTGGGCTGGGACAGGTGGCCCTCCAGACGCACCTGTAAGAGCGGTTATCTAAAACACCAAGGCCGCAAGGACAGGTGCAGCCTTCTGTTAGGAAGGGAGGGGGTCCCCGAGACGCCGCTCTACCTCCTCCCTCCTGGCGTCTGGATGCCTCCTCCACTCAGGAGGAGGAGGAGGAGGAGGAGGATTCTCCATGCATCGAAGCTCTGCAGCCCTGGACGGCGGCTTTGCTACAACTGCTACTGGGTCCCCAAACTATGCCTGAGAAACATCATCTAAACTCAGGCCGGCCCCCACGTCAGTCGGTTCCAACCGGCTTGGCTTTCCTCAGCTTGTACAATTCACTGACCTTAATGAAAATCCCCAGAAAGTCTACAAGTCATACAGTCGGTTAAAAAGCCCTCTTCCCTGTACTACAATAGCATGTAATCGCTGTCACAAATCGATAGGATATGAATGAGAAGAATGTACAAGGTCTATGAAACGCTGTGCTCGTTTGCTACGGAGCAGTACGGGGCGCCGGATGCAGCTCCGGCCTTTCTCTCCACATCAGACATTCTCTAGCCTCTTTGCAAAAACTATGGGATCGGAGCGCTATAACGGAGGCGGAATGATCCGTTTAGTTACAGTAATTTCAGAAAAATTATTTTTAATTTTGAGACACTTCTATATTCCCATGAAGCCTGCAGGAGTTCTTTTTGTAACTATGAACATGACACGCTGTCTGGTAACCACAATGCTCTGACGGGAACTCTCCAAGGATGGCATTAGGTTTGTGTCCTCGGACCAGTTGTTGTTTCAATGGCATCAGGCTAACGGATGGGTGTAAGTCCTCGGCACACGAGCGCTGGAAACCCAAAGTCTCTCGATAAAGGATGAAGTCCGGGAAGGGGGTGGATCTGTTTCCTGACCGTGTTACCAACATGAAGACCCCAGAGCAGACACCAAGTTTATCCTCCAGAAGCACAGCCTGTCACTTCATTCACGACGGTCAACATTCACTAGGCTGTGCTCTTAAACATTTTATAAATATGCCATTTGTTCTCTTAATTACATACTTTTTCCTGGAAATAAGCAGCATTTCTCAAACGGTGTCCAGTGGATCCCCCCAAATCATCCAGGAGGTTCTCACGTGTTGGAGAAGAAAAGCATCTGCTGGTGAAACGTGGGGACGTGCCCCGTCCTCCGAGGTGGGCCTGCTGGCCGCACACCCAAACCTGAGGAGTCTTGCAGGAAAGGGCCCCTCCAACTTGGTCCAAAGCAGACTTTCCCGAATTTTGTTCCTAGAATCCTCAAGGTGTGCAGGAAGTTCGTGAAGTTTGGGAAACGGATACTGATAGTACAAAATTTAATCAGAATAAGCTTTCCACAAAAGCACATTAATCTGAACCGCTTATTTGTGAGCGCTTAAAATCTTATAATCTTATGAATGACATTTCCTTTATGCTAAGGACATTACCCTTTTTTCAAAGTCATTTTTAACTTAGGCCAGTTATGGCTGAATCTGTGCAGGACGCTATGTCTACAGGGGACACACACCCTGTGGCTGACAGGGCCACGGATGCGACCCCACAGGTGCCACTAAAATGTCGTGAAGTGGCCACTGTCCCGAGTGCCGAGGGATCCAGTGCATTTTATAAGCAGTTTAAGGTTCCAGATAAACATCAAGTCCGCGGGGCAGCCCAGTTGGCTCAGTGGTTTAGCGCCACCTTCAGCCCGGGGTGGGATCCTGGGGTCCCGGGATAGAGTCCCAGGTTGGGCTCCCTGCATGGAGCCTGCTTCTCCCTCTGCCTGTGTCTCTGCCTTTCTCTGTGTCTCTCATGAATAAATAAAATCTTTAAAACAAAAACATCTAGTCCGCCTCCTGGTACATCAGTTGAGGATGTGGTTTCCGGGGGGCTCGTCTGTTAGGTACAAGGACCAGGGCCCCTGCCTCGTGCGGGAGGTGATGGGCGGTGACGGGAGGTGACGTGGCCGGCCTCCAGGCCCACAGCGTGTGAGGCCCTGGCGCCCACGGCCTGTCCACGTAGGGGTGACAGCGCCCGAGCTGCCTCCCACCCAGGAAGGCCGGCAGGGCAGCACCGCCTGGGAGCACGGAGCCCGCAGGCCCCGGCCGGGGGTCTGGGCAGGGAAGGCCGCGCCACATCCCCGACAGAGTGAGCCAGCCCTTCCCTCGGAGACTCAGGGGAGAACGAGGGGTCCAGGCTCCCCGCACGGAAGCTAGCCACTCAGCTTCACCCAGCTTCCCCTTTTTAATTGCACGCTGGCTTCCTGAGACGAGTGTTTCTTGACGATAATGAAGGAGGACGCGGGCCGCCTCTGCAGTTACTGGGGGCTTGGTATTCACAACCTGTCAAGGGAACTTTATGACCTCACAGCCAGTTGCTATAATTCCAATAATGACCTGCAGACACCAAAAGAATCTAAATTTATCGCTGCATCTCTTAAGGCCACTAGGCCTCATCTGTGAGCGGAAGGCCGCCTGCTGCTGGGGTGGGGGCGGGGGGCAGGTGGTGATCAAGGTGCCCGGGACGCCGGCATCCCGCACCCAGCCAGATGCTCAGTGCTCCCCCCACTCCTCCCCTGCTGGGCGCTGCCCAGGGAGCGAGGCCAGCAGGGCTTCGGAGCAGACCAGGGCTCAGCACGCTGCAGGCCCACAGCAGGGCGTTCCCAGGCCACAAGAGGCAAGAGCAGGCCCCTTACTGGTGTCAGAGAGGGACAGAGGGGCAGGCAGCCTGTTAAGAGTGCCTGTCAGGAGGGGCTCGGGGAGGAGAGCTGCAGCCTCCAGGCTGATTACGTGGAAAGAGAGGTCCTCAATTTCAGGTTCCATGGGATTTTCTTTTGCTCACTGCCAGTTCGGGGCGTCGCTCAGGGAGGAGGGTGAGCTCGCCGCAGCAGCTTCCCTTTTGGAAAAAATAAAGGGATGAAGCATGTCTGCAAAAACCTAAAGCAGGCTGTTCTTTACGGCGTAGAGATTAATAGAAAAGTTAGCGATTTGCTGATTCAAGGTAACCTTGGAAACCAGGAAAACTGGACCCCAGGAAGAAAACAGTATTACATACAGCAAGTAAAATAAATAGAACATAATTTAAAGATATGAGGTAAGAAAACACAAAGTGAATACCGTAAAGTTAAAAATGAAAATATGTATATTAAAATATATTTTTAAATGTGTATTTCACTTAAGTCATCTCTCGGAAAATTGGCACAAAGGTCGGTTATCCCACCACGCCCCATTAGGGATGATCATGGATCACACCCAAGGCAGCAGATCCAGCAAACCGCTAATCTATGAACAACCACAAAGGCCTTATTGTCTCCACTCACGTGCTGGTGAGATGGGAGACTTAGAAAATAAGAATTTTGAGGGGTCCAAATAGTCAATATTTTAACTTTTTTTCCAAAAGAAAAATACCCTTTTGCACAGTCTACTACTCTGTTCTACACCCATAGAGAACGCATTCTCTGTGCTTAACCCGTGAATTACATGACATCATTCTACTTCCATAATCTTAACGTACGCAATCTGCCTGCGTATTTACCAAGAGATTCACAATGAGATAGAAAATTTCATTTCCCCACGTGCTACTTCTGCAGAAAAGCCATTCTTAATGAATGATTTCTTTTATTTAAAAGAATTTATCAATTTAAAGTGATTATAATTATCAACTGCTTATTTTCTATTAAATAGAACATAATTCCAGCTGCAAACTCGAAGCGCAGCTCGATGCAGTTGGACCCTCAAACGTGCCTTCCTCTAGGGGCACCCCGGGGGGCTCAGCGGTTGAGCATCTGGCTTCAGCTCAGGGTGTGACCCTGGGGTCCTGGGATCGAGTCCCGCATTGGGCTCCTTGGTCAGCGGGGAGCCTGCTTCTCCCTCTGCCTGTGTCTCTGCCTCTCTCTCTGTTTCTCTCATGAATAAATAAAATCTTAAAAAAACAAATGCGTCTTCTGCCTGCAGCCCCGAGGTGAGGAAGGGCTGGGCGCACGGGCCGCACACAGTCCCCTCCGGCGGGAGCAGGGCGAGGCCGGCCTGAACAGCAAGGCCAGCGTGTCTGCCCCCCGCGGCCGCCTCCTGGGCCGGAGCCTCCCTTACCTGCTCCCTCCAGGCCTCAGCGCGGCCCCCGGAACCCAGTGAGGCGCACCCGGAAGGGGCAAAGGCCTCCCACTGCCCGGGAAGCAGGCGCGTGAGCGACAGTGAAGGACGGTCCCGTCCCGCGGGGCCCACGGCGGGTGGCGGTTCTCACGGGAGGGCGGCGGCCGCGGGCAAGGGGGCTGTGCCTCTGCCGAGCCGACCGGGTTTCCTCCCCTGCCCGCCCGCCAAGGCGGCCGCGACCCCTGGCCTCGGAGGGCCCCCGTGTCCTGCGGCAACCGGCGCCCGCCCTCAGCCCCGGCGCGCAGGGACGCCACGGACACGCAGGGCCGATTCGAGGAAGGGGCCCTGCCGGTGTCGCTGCCAGGAGGGCGGGGTCACGGCCACTGGGAGCCCGCGGCCCACGAGGGGCCTGGCAGCTGCCAGGGGTTCCCTGCTCCTGAGGGAGACGCGGCTCTGTCCTCCCTCCGGGCTCCCGTCCTAGGTGAGCAGCGGTGGCGTGGCTCGTGTCAGCAGCTGCAAGGTGGACTTCTCTCCATCCACATCTCCGTCCTCTGTCCCGTGTTTCTCCACCAGTTCGGCCCGTGTGGCCTCCCTGGGCCCTAGGACGAGGCTGCCCGGCGCGGACGTCATCGTCCCTCCGTGGCTGGGCCTCCCGCTCCAGTCCCCACCCTCTCCACCTGCCCATCTCGAGCCCCCACTCCCGTCACGGGCTAGGAGCCCAACCTCCTCTCTTCTCCTGCCGAGACCAGGACGATGGGCCAGTACCTGGCCAGCCTGCATCCCCCAACATCCCCAAATCCAGCATGTTCTCCACACTACAGCCAAGATCACTAACAGAACTATCACGGTGACCGGGGCTGTTCCCTGCAAACGGTTCCTGACGCTCCCACAGAGCTCAGACTGAGTCGGCCCCTTGCGATGGCCCGGCCCTTGCCTTGGTTCTTGTCCAGCTACTTTACACAGAGCACAGAGGCTCCCTTCTGGGTTATTCCACATGCACCAGGACTTTACACACAGTTCTCTGCCTGGAATGTTCTGGTATCCCCTTCTCATTGCTCAGATCTTATTTAAACGCCACCTTTCTTGGAAGCCACCTGCAAGCCCCACACAGAGGCCACCCTCTCTGCCCCCTGCCCCACCCCCATGCTCTCACAGCACCAGGTCCTCCTCCTCGGCTGTTCTTCTCACCACCCCACAAATTACTTCTTCACTAGCTGCTGAACACCGACCTCATCCACTCAACTGTGATTCCCAGGAGGGCAGGGAGAACAGGACCTCAACCTCTTAGTGCTGTGCCTCCAGCATTGTCCCCAGCACAGGGGTTCTTGAGAGAGGGGTCTGTGCAGTGAGGTGGCTCCAGGACACAGTCTGGGGTGCTCACTCCACAATCTCTGCTCCTTCACTGTCCCCTTGCTGGGTGTCATGGGGACCAAAGCATGTTCCTTCAGCTCCCTTTCTAGAAAGTTCTCTTATTTTCTTCCTTTGGAAAACCCTTTCCCTCTTAGGACATTTTGTTTTGGTGACTGGGTAATTGGGTACGTTCCACCAAGGCCTTGGTCTGAAAGACGAGCAAGGGGTCTGAGTGACAAAGGCCTGAAGAGGTCAGACAGAAAGAATGAGGAAGCAGCATCAAACCAAAAGGAGCCCACTGTGGGTGGGCAGGAGGGTGCTATACCAACAGACACATAAAGTGGACAAGTGTGCTAATGATAGGCAGCCAGGTCCCACCACGAGCACTTGTGCTCCCGAAATGTCACTGCCTGAGCGTTAAGGCTTCACCATCATATCTGGTGTGGAGTTTACGGGTGTCTAAGGAACTAACAACTTCAGAATTGGCATAGAAAAGCCAGGAGTGGTCGCCAAATTGGATACCTCTGGTCCCCAATGCCATGGCAGTAACATCTTAGGATATGAAGGAATTCTCCATTCTTGCACCTAGTTTAATAAAAATGATAGCCAAGACAACTCCATGGGTACTGGAGACCGTTAAATCAGGGAAGTCAGGATTCTGTCTTTCTACAATAGCCAAAACAATTGCTGTGAGTAGGAGTCTCGAGCATTTAAAGATTAGTAAATCTCTCAAAGCCAGACAGAAGCACCCATATTGCTGCTTTAAATCAATACTTAAAAAATACTCAGTAAAATAACTATATATAAAGAATAAGGTTTGGCAAAAAGGAGTATTTCTTTACAAACTTCCATTTAGATTTCAACATAAATCATCTTTAGTGAACACATTTAAACACGTTAAATACCACACAAGCATGTTTTGATTTGGTGAGAATTGGCATTTCAAAAAACTCATGTATTTCATTAACCATTCAGTTCCCACCAATCTGAACACACAAACTGGTGATTTCTTCAGCTAATATATCCAGGCCTAATGAACTTGCAACCCTCTGTCGTGGCATCAAGTCAATTCTGGATGGGGCCAGAGGGCTGGTGTTGGACAGCACATGCCTTCCCAATCAGGACACAGCAGGAAGAACAAGGCAGAGGGTGGATGTCAGCTTGCAACCCCCGCTTTCAACACCACCTGTCACCTGGGCTCTGCGGCAAGGTGGCAGGCATCATAAAGATGACACTGTTACACAAAGAACTTAAAATGTGTGTGTGGGGATGTCTGCCTACATGAAACTCTGCCTGTGGCAGAGGAATGCAGACTGTTCATGGAAGGGAGGACAGGCTGAGTGCATTATTTTAAAAATCAGGATGTATGATTTAAGGTCAGTCTTGAGAAATGGGTGGGTCATGCAGTGACAACTATACGACATGGTGCAGAGAGAGCAACAGTCAGGGCTGTGTTATCCTAGAGGCAGGGCATCCCTGAGAGGTGGCTGGGATACACTCTGCACAGCCATGGGGGTGGGGGTAGGGGAGGGAGACTGGCCTGCAGGGCCCTGGGAGCTCCTCCTGCTGGAGAGGAACCTGAATGGTCACCCCATAGTCATAAGGGTGAGCACCCACTAAGCCACACCTCCGAGGAAATGTGGCTTCTCCAAGACTAGGAGGAGGGACCCAGACAGCCAGTGCCCTAGTCAGCAGACAAGCACTGCTGGAGGAAGAGAATGCCATGCTAGGTACCACACCGTATCTACACACAACTTTTCAAACGCAGTAATGTGATATAAAGTAAAAAGTGACTGGACACAAGACAAGATGAACAAAACCAGCAAAGACAAATGAGCAGATCACAGGAGGTAGGAGTATCAGATACAAACCGAAAATACTGTGGTTCATTCCAATAGGATAAAAGCCAAGATTACAAAATTCTGGAAGAATCGCTAACTACTCAAAAAAGTGAAAATACTAGAATTGAAAAATAAATTTTGGAAATAATGTAGGCTATGAATGTATTTAAAACCAAATTTGGCACAGTAAGAGAAATTAGCAAACTGTCAGATCAGAAGACATGAAGAGAATGAATCTCACAGATGAAATAATGGAAAATAATGAAGAACACGAGGCGGAGCAAATACAGTGAAGTCTGACAGATGTGTGAATGGAGTCCCAGAAGGAAATAAAAGAGCCTTTGGATGGAGAGATGAGCCCACACAGAATATGCTGAAAGATATGAAGCCACAGATCCAGGAAGCCTTAGGATTCCATATAGGACAAACAAAAGATGCCCCTATCCCTTCAGATGTGATGGTGGAGAAGAGCTCTTCCTTCAGAGAAATAGCAATTGTATTTACAGCTGACTTCTCACAAGAAATGATGGCTGCCTCAGAAAAAAGGGAAGCTACCACTAGGCTCTGAACACTAAATGTCAACCTGAGAATTCTATACCAAGGACAAGTATCATTCAAAAATAAAAATCAAGTTGTTTCCAGAAAAGACAAAATCTGAGCATTCGTTACCAGTGATCCCATATGGTGGTAGATAAAGACATGTGTATCATTGAATGTGTAACCGGCATTCCAAAATATGTATGCATTCACACAGGCAAAAGTTTGTTTTACATATAAATTGTACTGATATAAAGGATGTATAGAACACAATTCACATAAACAATATTCTTTCATGTAAATTTTGTATCACCACTGATTCTTCCAGAAACTTTCATTGGTATTTGCTAAACTCTCGTGTCCATAAGCCAACCTGTGGTTGCAGCTGTTGGATGTGCAGCTCCCACACAGTGGTGGTCAGGTTAACAAGAGCCAAGGAAAGCACTGAAAATGTAGGTCAGAACCTCCCATATTTGTTAGTTTCATATGAGCAATTTCTCTGAATCAGGTTATATAGTTTCAAATATTAGAATAGTTTTTTTGTGCTATTCAAAAATGTAATGGTTACACACATGACACTCAAATACCATTTTTAACATCTTTTCTGTCACATTCTTAAATCTAGACCAATGGTTTGCAAACATTTTCTTAAAGGTTCAGAGAGTAAATATTCTAGACTTTGTGGGCCAGACAGTCTAGTCACAACTAATGGAGTCTGTTGTTCAAATGTGAAAGCAGCCACAGGCAAAACACAAATGGGCATGGCTGCGTTACATTAAAAATTCACACACAAAAATAGATGGCCAGCAGCAGGCTATATTTTGTTAGCCCCTGATTTAGGCAAGTAAGCTCTAATTTGCAGCACTTGCTAATTTCCATAAATACTCACACTAGGTCAGATTTCACCATACCAACTTGATAGCATTGACCACTGAGCTGAGAAGAGAACCTCAGGAGTACACCACCATAAACATGACCTCAAGGGTAGAGATAACAGTCAAATTAGTGTAACCAGAAGGGATGTGTTTTGAGTATGTGTTACCTTTAAGTGTAATGTATTTAACCATGAATTTATATAGTTTAGTCTTTAATAAGGAATAGAATAACCAGGTCACAGAATTACTGTAAATTAAAGAATGGGCTCTCAAGAGCCACTCTGAGCCAGTATCAGCACATTGTTACTGAAAAGGTATTATTCAGGCAGAAGGAAATTATCAATAGCAAAGAGATTGGATACACAGAATGGACTGCAGATACAAATATGCATGTAAATAAAAATGAATATTGGGCTGCATCCAACAGTAACATCAGGTATATTGTGGTAAAATTTACATATAATAAAATTCACTCTTTTTTAGGTATACAGTTCAGTGGGTATTGACAGGTAGAGTCATGTAACACCTAGCACTCAAGGTACTTACTTATTCCTCAGAGCTTTGATTCTCTGTGTCTTTCAATGAATTTTCCCATTTCATCTAAATCATATTAACTGGTATAAAACTGTTTATAAGATTTCCTATTGTTCTTTCAATACCTGTAAGATCTGTACTGATTTCCCCTTTCAAAACTAGTATGGGTAAATTGACCTTGCATCAGTCTGGTGAGTTTTATCATCTTTATTGGCTTTTCTTTTACTTGCTTTGGGTTTTTCTGTTCTTTGTATTTTATGTTGAAAGCTAGATCAAAGGTTGATAAATGGCCACAGCAAGAATATTTTTAAAGAAGTTCAGAGAGCACTAATTCAGTATAACTTGAAATGGAATCTGCTATGATGTATTACAAGTGATGGTGGAAAAAATGTGTGAAACAGAAAAGAGGCTTAGTTGGACAAATTAACAGAGCTTGTTAAAAGATAAGACATTTAAATTCTATGATTATTTAGTCTATTATCCTATCAATAGACACCTTACAGATAATCTTTCAATCTATCCTGGACTTAACCAACATCAGTTTTGTGAAATTTTGTGAGAAATGAAAACTGGATATCCTGACTTACCTACCACAGAACACTTCAATGGTTTAGCAGCAGTGACAAAGTTTTATTACAATTTTTACATTCAAGGTTGAGATTTTTTTGAGTCAGAAGAACTGCTTTTAACCACTATCATTAAACACCAAATGGCTTTGGAAATCAGCTTTTGCTGCGGATTTGGTAGTTTTTTAAGGAATTCAAGGCAAAACAACACTTACATGCTTATGCTCCAGTAAAGTTACTTTGATAAAAAGTAACCTTGTTTGAATCATAAGAAATGTCAAGCTGCTTTACACTTTCCGAGACCTACATTCCTACACAAATCTACAGTGAATACGTTTTGAGAAAAAAACCACTGTTCCAGCAGCTTTTGTTGGATCTCAAGGCAAGTACAAAGGAAGTTTCTGTATTTCGAAATCCTTTTAGATGTACAATTGAGAAGCTTTCAGTTATTCTTTAATTGGAAGTGATTAATTTGCAGTGTAATGACATGCTAAAAGGAAAACATCAAGAGAAGAATCTAACGGAATTTTATAAATGCCTTCCAAGTCATAAGAACACTCCAAAAAAAAAATTATGTCTTTGGACTGATAGCACAGAAGGCATTGATGCAATGGAAAACAAGAAAACAATAGAGAAAAAGAATGAAACCAGAAGTAGGATCTTGAGCAAGATGAATATAATAAACATCTATCCAGACTGATCAGGACAAAATGACAGAGTACTTTTTCCCCAAAATTAGAAACAAGGTAAGGATGTTTATCCTCCTCACCTCTATTTATCACCTTCTGTTGATCCTCATCAATGCAAGTAGTCAAACAAAATAAGTTGTTTTTAAAGAATGACAAAGATACCTGATGTGTCCTGGAATTTAAAATTTCTTATACGCCAAGACACTTTCAGCATTGCATTCCAATAAAAGTTGATTAAAAAATGTCATTTACAATAGCTCAGATACTAAAATATAGATACCTAGTCATACATTCAACAATATATGTGCAAGACCTTTGTACAGAAAAACAGTCACTGAGAAAAATTAAGACAACCTCAATAATGAATATAATGTGTTTACAGATTTGATGAGTAAAAGCTTCAAACCAATCTAGAGAGTCAATTGAATCTTAGTTTAGAAAGAAGGGAGACAGAACATGAGACTCCTAACTCTGGGAAACGAACAAAGGATGGTGGAAAGGGAGGTAGGTGGGGGGGAGGGGGTGACTGGGTGAAGGGCACTGAGGTGGGCACTTGATGGGATGAGCACTGGGTGTTATGTTATGTTGGCAAATTGAACTCCAATAAAAAAATAATAAATTATATATGCTAGCGCAAATGTCTTGGCAGCCAAGGCAGTTGTATAAAGACCTGAAGCATTCTGTCGACTAAATACCAATATTGTTACAAAGGTACAGTAAGATAGTGTGAGAATAAACAAGTAGACCAATAAGAGGCAGCAGAGAACTCAGGGTAATTCAATTGTGACAAAGGGGTCACTGAATAAATGTGGGGAAAGAATGAACCTCTCAATATGAGCTGATACTCATTTGGACATTCTCTATGCCTTTCACTATAAAATAATATCAAACAAAATCAACTGCAGGTATATTGTAGTTTTATATGTAGAAGCAAAAGAAAAATCTGTGGCTTCTGGAATAGGAAGGCAAACTAGGGCCTGCAGAAGAAGTTCACCACAAGCTACATTTCTAAAGGGTTGTGTTTTAAAAAAGCAGATGAGCTTGGAAAAGAGACTATATGTGGTCCACAAAGACAAAAATGTTTCTATCCATATATTTAGTGTCTAAATATCTGTAAATAGAAAAAAACTTGCCAATCTCTGTTGTAGAATACAAATCTTCATGATCTTATTGGCGAAAAGAGACTTCTTAAACATGACAAAATGAACTAATCAGAAATGAAAAGACTGATAAAATTTGACTACTTTAAAATCCTGTACAGCAAGACACCATTAGAGGAATAAAAAAGTAAGCCACAGAATGGGTAATATTTTCAACACATATGGTCAGCAAAGAATTCATATTCAGAATATCTAAAAAATTCTTATGTAAATTAGTAAGAAAAAGAAAGCAACTCGATAGGAAAAGGGGAGATTCCTGTCCAAACACTTGAAAATAGAGTAAATACAAATGGCAAATAACCATGTGAAAATGTATTCAAGTATGTTAGTCATTATAGGATTGCAAATCAAAACCGCAATGAGCTACATGACAAAATAAGAATGACTAAAATTTAAAAGCTTATAAGACCAAATGCGGCCATGGATGTGGTGCAACAGGAAATTTCAGACCCTGCTGGTGAGCATTAAAATGATTTAATCATGCTGAGAAACTGGGTTGCATTATCTACCAAAGACACTTACACCCACACCCTATGACTAGCAACACCAGTGCTTGGTACATGCCCAACAGAAAAGCATGGGTGTGTTGATCAAGGGAAGTCCTGGAATCGTCACAGGGCATACTGGCAATAGCAAGAAACCTACGGGTATGAGACGCCCATCAACAGTGAAGTACATAAGATGATACAACAACGGAAATGAACAAATGATGGCTATATGGCACTATGTGGATAAACCTTATGAGTAGCACTGAATTCAAGCAGTCTGTAATTAAGGATTACATAAGCAGGCTTAGGTGATAAAACTACAAAGAAAAATCAGGAATTACCAAAAATCAGAATAGGAGCTGCCTTTGGGAGAAGGAGAGGAGAATGAGGGAGGGGGAGTAAAAAGGGGGTCTCTGAGCTCCTGCCCATGGTGGTTTGTTTCTTGATGCATGATGGTCATGCCAATACTCATCTTGTGCGCTTCTCTTCATGTGTACTTTATTTCACAATGAAAATGGTTTACACTTTGAAAGTCTGATTCCCAAGTTGGTACAGGTACAATATTTTTTGAGTACCTCCTGGCAGCCCTGCAGTCTAAGTACGTGAAGTTAGGCTCAACATAGCATACTACGGTTTTCAGTAAGTCATAAATGCTTATCCATGGCCAGGGCTGAGCCAAGAATTTTTAGCAATCATCTATAGGTAGAACGTAGCACTGGAACACTAGGGCTAGCACTAGAATGTAGGCTTCTGGAACAGTCTAAGGAGGCACACCCAAGAATAGCATCAACTGCTCTAAGCATCACCCTCTAGGTCCTACTCAATGCACAACAAGACATACAAATGTCAGAAAGGCAAAAGCAAAAGGGTCCTTATTGTCAGATAGGATAGTCTACTGAAAAAATTAGAATTAAAATGAGAATAAGAGAAATCAGCAAAATAGCCAAGTGCAATGGCAGTCAAAAGCTCTTTTGTCAGTCAACAACAACCAGTTAGTAACCAAGATAAAAAAAAAAAAAAAGCTTGTTCATAACACAACACAAAAAATGTATACAAGTAAATTCAGAAAATGTGAGGTACATGAATATAAATATATAATTTTATGGAAAAACATCAAGGAAGTGCTGAATGAAATATAGTGTGTTCCTGGGGAGGAAAGTATCAAAGTTTTTGAAATTAACATACAATTCATTGGGATTCCTAATTAATTTAGTCAATGTATTCTGAATTATAAGTAACCGGAATTTTAAAGAGTGAAGGCTGACAAGTGGATTCCAAAACTTCTATAAAAGAATAGATTTTTTCATTATTTTATGTTTTTGAGATAATTTTACACTTACATAAAAGTTTTAACAATACAGAGAAGTCTGATATGTTCTTTACCCAGATTCACCCATTTTTATCAATTTGCCAATTTCTCCTTCTCCCTCCCTTTCCATGTTATTTTTGAGCATTTGAGAGCTGGTTAGATACATTACACACCTTATTTCTTAAGAATAAGAATATTCTTAGTTAACCATACTACATTTATCAAATTCAGGGAATTCAACAGAGACACAATGCTTTTATCTAATATACCACTCGCACATTAGTTTTGTCAGTTGTCCCGATTATGACTTCCATTCAGTAGGACTTCCCCTAGTATTGGACCCCACCTGTCCCTTCAGTGTCCCTCAAGCTGGAATAGTCCAACAGACTTGCTTTCTCATCACATGGACATTAACAGTTTTTAAAGATGTAACCCCTTCTTGGTGTCCAGCTGAATTGTGACAAACGCCTATCGTTACATAAGCACCATCACAATGGAGACCCAGAACAGCTCCACATCCCCACCATGAACTCCCTGTGGCCTTCCTGTCAACCTCCCCTCACAAGCCTGCCCCTGGCCACCATGAATCTGCTGTGCCCCTGGGACTGCATCTCACCCAATGAGACATATCATATGTTTATTCCATTTACCATTCAGGGAATGGTCTATTCTGGTTGTTTCTGGATATTGTAAGCAAGGCCACCATAGATAGTTGTGTATACACCTTAGGTTTCATGTCACTTGAGTAAACATTGATCAGTGAGACTTCTGGGTCATATAGTAAGTGTAGGTTTAACTTGATTAAAAATTAACTACCAAGTGGTTTTCCGGCATGGCTGTAATTCAGCGCTTCTACCAGCAGTGCACTTAGAGTTCCAGTTGCTCCCACCCTCATCAGCACTTGCTACTGTCAGCTTCTGATTTTACCCACTCGGATGCACGTGTCCCGGTGTCTCCTTAGTGTTTTAATTCTCATGCCTAAGGGCTAAGACACTGAGCATGTTCTCATTGGCCTAACTCCCACTAGTATGCATTCTTTCATAATGAGTCCATTCAAGTATTTCACCATTTTTAAAATGAGCTTGTCACCATCACTCCTCCTGTTCTAGGCTCACTTCGTATCTTTCCTGTCCCAGTCCTAGAATCCACCATTTTTCCAAGTAGCACAAGATCCTTGTAGTGGTAAGGAGTACAGATCTTCCTTGACTTAACAATGGGGTTGCATCCTGAAAAACGTACTGTAAATTGAAAATATAAAGCAAAATGCATGTGCTACACCTAACATACCAAATATGACAGCTTATCCTAGCCTACCTTAAACATGCTCAGAACACTTGTATTAGCCTACAGTTGGGCAAAATCCTCAAACACAAAGCCTTTCCGTTAGTGTTGACTATCCCATGTAATTTATCAAATACAGCAGTTTAAGTGAAAAACCACATGGTTGTTGGGTATAGAATGGTTTTCAGTGTTTGGATGCTGATCCTCTTGATCACAGGGTAGAATGGGAGCCATGGCTTGCTGCCCCCAGCATCATGAGAGGATCCTACTGTATGTCGCTAACCCTGGAAAATCCCAAATTCTAATATTCAGAGAATAGTTTCTATTCAATACGTGTCACTTTCACACCAATCTTAAATTGAAAAGGCATAAGTTGAACCATCATAGACGAGGGACTGTCCATATTTAGAAAATAAGATCGGGGGCACCTGGCTGGCTGAGTCAGAAAAGCATGTGGCTCTTGATCTCAGGGTTTTGAGTTCGAGCTCTATGTTGGGTGTCGAGATTACTTTTAAAAAAGTTATTAAAAAAAAAAAGAAAAAAAGATTGGGAATCAGCAGGGTGAACACTGCTTCTAAGTCTTTCCCATAGACAGAGCCAGGTAACACGTGCATTGTAGAAATGATCAGTTCGTATGGGTTATTCCAATTCCAACCTACCCCCATGAGCTTCCTCCTTGCTGTCTCGCTTCTCCCACAGGGAGAACCTTGGTTTCTTGAAACACTAGCATATTTTGTCATTTGCTCAAGCCTCATATACAAACTTTTCATACCATTATGAAAATCAATTATTTGCAGTTTCCTCCACAACTGAGTAGATCTCATCACAGCAGAGTGTGCAAAAGTTACCTGCATTAGATCTTCCTCCCTCTTGCATGAGGATAATCATTTGCAGCATAATTAATAGATTTCCCAATATCCAACTATCCTTGTATTCCTGGCTATAGATTCAACTCCGTCAAGATCTATTATACTATCAACAAAGTGGAGGAATCTGTTCACTCATAGCTTGTTTAGGACTTCTGCGTCAATATTCCCAATTTTTGGGATCCCTGGGTGGCTCAGTGGTTTAACGCCTTCGGCTCAGGGAGTGATCCTGGAGTCCCAGGATCGAGTCCTACCATCGGGCTCCCTGCAGGGAGCCTGCTTCTCCCTCTGCCTGTGTCTCTGCCCCGCCCCTGTCTCCCATGAATAAATAAAATCTTTCAAAAAAAATTCCCAATTTTCCCACGTGGTAGGGGGGTATACTATCTTTACTTGGTTTAGGTTTCAAGGTTATAATTGTTTCACAAAAAATATAAAAAGTTCTTCATTTTTTGTGCTCTGAAATCACTTACGTAACATTAGGACGAGCTATGCAAAAGGAAGGTTTCATGGAACTCCCCTGTGAAATCGACTGGACCTGGTCCTATTTGGTAATGTAATTCCTGGGAGACACTATTTCCTCAACATACATTGGTTTACTTAAGTATTCTCTGATAGGGTTAATTTTAGCAAAACTCTTTTCTCTAATCATGCACTTCAATCGGTTTTCAAATTTATCCTGCAAAATTAACCTGTGCTTCTCAGAAGTTACTTCTGTATCAATACTTAATTTTCTTGTTCTTATTTCTTATTTTGTATATTTGTTTTATCTATTTTTCCCCTTGAATAAAGCAGCTAATGATTTGTCTCTTCATTTTTTTTTTTTTTCCAAGGAATCTGGACTTGGATTTATTGACTTAAGCTGTGCTTTTCCATTTCCTTTCTTGTATTTTTTTTTGTTTCCTTTTTCTATTATTCTTAGTTCTCAGAGTTTAAATTTTTTCTTCTTCATTGATTTTGGTAGCTACACATGAATATTCCTCTAATTGTTGCTTTAACTGTGTTTAATATACAGTGCTTTCATTTTATAGGAGTTCTGTAATGTTTCCATTTGCACCATCACCTGAGAGTTTACATAATAATTCCTAGTTTTACTGCACTGTGATTAGACAATGTTTGTAATAATTTTTAAATAAAACTTCTGTTTTCTTCATAACCTAACTTTTGATACGTTTTTGTAGGTATCCTGTGTATGTTTGAGAAGATTAAGTAGTCTCCATTAATGGGGTAAATTTTGCTATATGTCCATAGCAAAACTGTACCCCTTGGGTCCTCCTATGTCATTACTTGTGTCCACTTGACCGGTCTTTTCTGAAGATAATGTTCGTATCTCCTAACATTTCTGTTTTCTATGTATTTGTCTCTACATATGCCATGATTTCTGCTTTATACAGGTGGTTTATGTGTTGTAAGTGGCCTATCTTCACTAGGAAGGTCGTGCTTATTAGCAAGTATCCCCACAGTCTCTCAGAATGCTTTTTGGCTGGGTTTCCATCTGGTGTGCTATCATGATTCCATGATTCCTGACTCTGTCTTCCAATCACTGTTTCAGGTGCACTGTTTATATGTGCACATAGTTGGGTTTTGGCTCATAGGCCAACTTGAAATCTCACTTTTATAGGCAAGGTAAGCCCCATCGCATGTATCTGTAGGGCTTCAACCCTTGTCCTGTTACCTTATCATTATCGTATCATTACCACGTTTCTCTACTTGGTCTTCTTTATTCTAGATGTTACCTTTGCATTTTTTATAGTGCCCATAATCTAGAATGGCCAACCTGTTCCAGGTTAGCTGGGACTTTCCTAATTTTAAAATTGGAGTCCTGCATCCTGGGAGCAGTCAGGGAGCAGTTCAGTCCCAGCCAAGCAGGGATAAGCAGTTGGCCTATTTTAATTCCTGTTTTCCTTACCCAGTCTTTTCCTTTCTGGTCTGTTGGTTTGAAATGGCTTCCTTTGATGCCCAACCATTACTTATACAACTGTCTGATATTATTCCCCTTTTTCTCCCCTCTTTTTTTCTCCTCCCTTTTAACTCATATTGTCCAGATGCTCTCAGACTGTTTGCATACTCTTCTTCCTCCCATATCCCCACCCCTAAGCAAAATGTTTTCAGTTACGGTGAAAAAACAACATATCCTACTATGTATTAAACTATCTGTAGAGCTACACGTATTAAGAGTGAAGAGCCAGTCCAGGGATGAACAAATAGGCAGTGGAGAAGGGGCTGTGTACAGACCCACACCTGCGAGCACTTAGAATAAAGTGAAGTGGATACTTCCTCTAAGAGGGTTGATGACAGCACACCGTGTGGATAGATGGTGTAGAAAAACCAACTGTCCACGTAGGATGGCTTTATATTACAGCATATCTCAGATCACACAAAAGCAATTTATCAACAAATTTAAAATATTAAAAACATAAAAGCACTGTATGCAAAATAGTTTTTGCATTCTTGCAGTAGTAATGATATTTCAAAACAAAACTCAAAACATAGAGGCTCCAATAAAAGAACTGTCAGATTGGACTACATAAAAATTTAAAACTCCAACATGCCAAAGGCAACTTTAGAGACTGGAATATCTATAACTTATCAGACAAAGGACTAATAGTCATCCTTTAGAAAAAGTTACTAAAAAGTTAGAAATAAACTATGGGGTTCATGTGAAGAATATGCACAAGCAAATCAAAGGAGAAAAAAAACACAACCAGCTAATAAAGATCCATGACCTCAGTTGTCACCAGAAAAATGTCTGTTTCCATTAAAATAAGCCACTTAAAAAGTGTCATGTTCATGAAGATGTGTTGAAATCCACATCCTTTCTTACTATTGAGGGCTGTAAATGGACAGCCTTTCTGCAGGGTGCACCTACCCATGGCTTAGGTGCACATGCCCTTGACCCAGCGATGCCCCTTCCAGGAAGCTATTCTGCAAAAACACACACATCAACATCCATGTTAATGGTCTATAAAAGCAAAGAAGCTGCACAGAAATTAAATTCCTCCCCCCCCCCCAAAAAAAGTGAGAAGGGTTAATACATTATAGCAGTACATAATTTAGAAAAGGTGCAGCTATGGGAAACTGATCTATTAGCAAGTTTAAATCTTACAAAACAATATGCTGTATACCTTTCTGGTCAAGGCACAGAAGAACAGGAAGGTTTATTTAAAAAACAAATTTGCAAGGTTTCCTTTAAAAGGATCCAGACTGTCCCTGGAAAGAGGATTTTTATACTGCTACATTGGAAATTTTTAAGTAGACTTGAGTTGCTTTAACATTTTTTAAGTCCAAGAAAGGAAAATCATCTAAAGTCAACAGTGACTCCCAGAAGTCAGGAAGACCCTGCTAGGGATAGAGATGGTCTTCCTTGAAGCCTTCCATGCCCCATGACCCCAGCACAAGCATCTCCTTCACATTACAGGATGCCTCACTAGTTGAGAACACTTGGCACGGACTGACCACCCTGCCATGATGGCCAGACCCTGTTCTCAGAGGCCAATGTGATCTTTTAACTGCAAAAAGGCACATAGAGCATGTGCCCTGCGACATTAAGGAATTAATAAATGAATGCTTGGAAATGAGATGATTGTCAACCACACAGAAAGGTCAAGAAACGGGTAAAAGCATATGGAGAGAAGTAAGAAATTATGAACTTGGCTCTAAAAAGAGAAATCGTTGTTGGAAATGGGCAGCAAAACATCAAAATGTTACACAAAGTGATATTCACAGTTTTAGAAGAAGTGAATTGCTGGGCTCACATCAGTGCTTTGCTTTCTGGGCCATCCCAGTGCATATGGGGCATCCTCTCCTGCCTGCACCCCCACGGAGGCCTGGAGCGCAAGGCCAGGCCATGCAGGTGAGCGGCACTCGAGGGTGGGGCACTATCTGAGGATCAAGTAGGGGCTCTGTGGTTCCCATCACTCTATTTAAGGAGCTTTGTCTAAGTAGGACTTCAGTTCAAATTTAGACATTTTATTTGGAATTCTGTTTTTATAGTGTCCTTGGAGTAACCCTGGCATACTTTTTCTGTAGCTTAATATTGTTTCAAAAAGGCTTTTCTGGCACTTACAGTATTTTAGGGCTAAGCTGATCTTTAAAACTTCACATGCTCCTTTATCGTGAACAATGCTAGTAGCCTTGGCACTAACATGCAGGATGAGTGACTGAGTTTTTTTCTCATCAACAAGTGTGGCCATTGTCACTCTCCAGAGTTTAGCCCAGAACTTCACTCCACAAGGCTGCCAACAGGGGGCAAGATCTGTTCTGTCCCCGAGCAAGCAGTTCTGGGAAAGAAAGTGGGCACGGAGACAGCTACATTGGAGATTTTCTGAAACAGGAGCATGAAATCACAAAAGCTGAGGACTGTTGTTGCAACCACAACGCCCAGAGCAAGTACAGCAACGTTACACGGTGCCTGTGCTGCAGGGGAAGCCTTGATGGACACAGGGAGGTCCGCCACATGTGCAAAATGCCAGCGGCTCTCCAGCGCGGCAAGCTACAGAGGTCTGTGGGGGGAATATTCAGCACCAGGGTTTGGTTCCAGAGCTCAGGGACAGGATTTAGGTTGTGGAGAGAAGGTCCACGCAGACCACGGAATGTTTGTAAACAGAGGCTGGAATTCAGCAGGCCAATCAGGTTAATAAATTATGACACTGAAATGTGGAATTAATTTCATTTCAATCAACTAAGCTTACTTTCTTGAAAGATAATTTCTTCCAGGACATGTCAAATCACTGCAAAACTCCTATGGATATAGTGAGACCTCTGCTTTTAAAAGCAGGCTAGGCTTCAATTCTCAAAGCATGACATTAGATATTTGGCTATGTGAAAACCTCATTGATGTTAATGGAAATAGCATGGACTTTCCAAACAAGAGTTTTAAATGCAGGGGTTAAAAATCCTACTGAATTAGAATCAACTCTGCCTCTAAGAAACACTGGCAAGCCAATACAGCACACACCAGGCGTGCTCTGAGGGTCACTTGTCATTCAGCATTTGGGTGTTGCTCTCAATGCATATTTTATGAAACAAATAGAGTAGCAAGTCTGTTTTTAGGTGACAAGGCAAGGAAAAGCCATTTGCTACTAGTTAATAACACAGCTGTGCCAGTTGTTCCTTTCAGGTCTCCTGGAGAGTCACCTACAGAGTCGTCCTGTCTGCTAGGAGGGAGCCTGGGACAGTCACCTGCATGGTCCTATTTGCTAGGAGGGAGCCTGGGACAGTCACCTGCAGAGTTGTCTTGTCTGCTAGGAGGGAGCCTGGGACAGTTGTCTGCGTGTCTTGTCTGCTATGGAGAAACCCTGGTAGTTACCTTCAGGGTCCTTCTGTCTGCTAAGAAAAGACCCTGGGACAGTCACCTGCAGGGTCCTCCTGTCTGCTGGGAGGGAGCCTGGGATAGTCACCTGCAGGGTCCTCCAATCTTCTGGGAAGAAACCTGGACAGTCACGTGCAAGGTCCTCCTGTCTGCTGGGAGGGAGCCTGCAACAGTCACCTATAGAGTCTTCTTGTCTGCTATGGCGGGAGCTGGAAACCCAGCCTTACACTTTGACTCTTTGGTTGGCAATCAGATGGGAGGGGCTGGTGACACCCACAGATTCATCTTAAAGAAGCAAAAGCAAACAAAAAATAACGTGTCACACCTTTTGGTTTTGAAAGGCCCCCAAAGATTTAGTGATCTTTGGGGATGGGGAAGGGGTGTCTACCAATTTCAACCCCACATTTACATAGGTTTAAGAGAATTTTCTAAGCCAAAGAAATAGCACAGAGGCAATTAGGGAAGGCCTGGCTATGAATTTGTACCAGAGATGGGGGCTCCTCATTCAAAGAGCAAGGATACTGCTCCTCTCAGCATCTTCATGAAGCCAGGTCACACTGCTGTCACTGTAAAGGATCCCACAGGCATGACAAACAGCCGGGACCTAGCTGAGCATCTCCCAGGAGGTCAGGGGTCTCTTCCTCAGCAAGGCCTTGGATCCCCTCATTTAAAAGGCACCCACGGGGATCCCTGTGAGGCTCAGCGGTTTGGCGCCTGCCTTTGGCCCAGGGCGTGATCCTGGAGTCCCAGGATTGAGTCCCATATCGGGCTCCCGGTGTGGAGCCTGCTTCTCCCTCTGCCTGTGTCTCTGCCCCTTTCTCTCTCTCTCTGGGATTTATTTATCATGAATAAATAAATAAAATCCTTAAAAAAAATAAAAGGCACCTACACTCTCCCCTGGTACTCGTCTCATCCTTCATTCCTGCTTGCCAGCTCTCCAGGACACTCTCCGCACCCAGTATGTGAAACACAGTCTACATATTCCTTCTGCCTTGTGCCTGCCCGCCCATCTCCATCCCCAGCCAAGAGTATAAGCCCTTTTTGGGCAGGGTTTTTAATCTGGTTTGTTGTGGGATCTCTGTATTTCCAGAACACAGTAGGTCCTCATTACATATTAAATGAATTAAAGCAGGTGTATCTACGGCACATTTCACAAAACATTACTTGCCAATGTGCCACACGTGTAATTCTTGAACTTTCGATGGACTGCAGGAGGTGGGTAGACAATGGCAGTGACAGCAGTTCTGGCCAGTGAGCAGACCAGAGCTCCAGGGTCACCCGTGTGTGACAACCACAGGCAGGGAGGCACATGGACTCCCCAGGACGAGACCGAGTCCATGTCCTATAGGACCCTCGATGGTCATTCACAACTAGGCAGACGATGCCCAGTTGACACCTCACCACAGAGCCCATCTAGCGCACAGGAACCTTGTTGACTTTAGGCTGCAGAGAACGTGAAGTATCACTTTTTGCTGACTCTGGTTGAAGAGCTTTTGGGCTGGCAGGGAGCCTCTCTAGGTCACCCTCTATGGTACTGTTTCCGAGGCAGGCAAAGTCCCACCTCCCCGGGTGGGCCTCACACCTGCTGGTCCTGGGAGCTCCCGAGGTGGTTATCCAGGAGGGTTGCTGCATGCTCCAAGTCGTGGTGCTGTGTTCGTATCTTAGAAGATGTTGGCACATGACGGGCTCCTCACAGGAGTATGGTCCTTGTGCCACTGACAAAGCAGCACGCTGATCTCCTACCCGGAGCCCGTACAGATCCCATTAAGTGCACACTACACACGCTTCTGTTGAAGGTGCCACAGCTAGCGAAGGCCACAGAAAACTCTAGCAGGGGCACCAGGCACCACTGTCTTGATCTCTCCTTGGCTTTTCATCTGGGTGCCCCTGGGGTGCAGAATTTGCATCTGCAGCGGGACCCATATGAGCTGACCCTCTGTGATCTGGACGCAGCATCAGGGCGGGGGCCACTGCGACCGCTGCGCGGGTGGGCTGTCTGGGGCGGCCGGCTGCCGCTAGCGTACTCAGACAGAAACGTTACCTCTCACCCACACTTTCAATGTGAAAAAATCAATGCCTCTCTATGGATACTCTACCTTTTCCTCCAGAAACTGCACACGCTCCAGTGTTTACAACGCGTTTCTGCAAGATTTAGTGCGCATGGGCACCGCCCGAAAACTCCAATCCACCCGCGGTGAAATTCCCTCTTGCTCACGTAATGACAACCCGCGGCTGTGTTGAAGAACAGCTCCCCTTCTGTACTCGCTGTTAAAGATGATTTACATTTATATTTTTCCTTTTTTCAAAGGATTACAAGTGCTTTACAAGCTCATCCCGAGTTTGTTTCCGCCAGTCACTTCGCCCAGGCGAGTCACGCTGCAGCAGCACCAGCAGTGCCCGCCAAGCCCTCGGGGTGAAGGCCGAAAGGGGAAGGCCCCATCTGGCCCTTCCTGCCCACTTCGAGGTATCGACACTCTGGACAAATCAGACCTTGTGCAGGTTTTTAAAAATTCTAATTCGTGTAAAGAAATGGACCTACTTTTTTTTTTTTTTTTTTTTTAAGCCAACTGACAGCTGGGTAACCAAGTCTTAAGACAGATAAAAATTGCCTCCCGGTGCCTGAACCCTTCTCCCCTGCTGCGGGGCAGCCACACGCCCCCGTGGCCCCGACAGGACCCCACGGGACCGGCCGGCTGAGGTGCTTCACAGCCACACTCTGTGCCTCTGAGCACAAGGCCCACCCCAGGTGGTCCCTGCAGGGCTGAGGCCGAAGCCCGGAGGACCCTGGGCTGGGCAGCCTCCGTTCTCAGCACAAAACACAGGTAAGGCGCAGTCTACCCCTAAGCCTGGCGCTCCCTTCTGCTGCTTCAAGGACACACCTCGGGAGGAAGAGATTTTCAAGACCATCCTAAATGACTTTTGCTGGTTCTCAGCAGGAAGCTTCACTCCGGCTGGAAGAAGGGGTGGCTTCTCCATTAGACCTTTTGAAAAGCAAGCAGCCTGTCCTCCCATCACATTCCAAATGCCCACCTCAGGTACCCCTTTCTGGACAAGGGGCCTCAGGCAGAAGGACGGCAGGTAGAGGCACTCATCTTGCCTGTGACCACCAGCAGCAGCTCCCAATGCCGTCATCCACTCGTTCTCCAGGCACCCCTCCGCACTCACACCACACCTTCTCAGGACGTTTACCTGGCTCACGGACCCTGTGTCCCGAGGCCTCCAACAACCTGACGACTCCCACCCCTCTGGCTTGCTGAGCCTGAAGCTCCTGGTGATGGCCCAAGGAATGTGTGCTCAGAGCTACCAGTATTAATTTTTTAAAAATATTTGAGAGAGCACACATGCACAAGCAGGGGGAGGCGCAGAGGGAGAAGCAGACTTCCCACTGAGCAGGGACTTGATCCCAGGGCCCCGAGATCATGACCTGAGCTGAAGGCAGACGCTTCACCGACGGAGTCCCCCAGGCACCCCCAGTGATGCTGATCTTTATCAGTGTGATGGATGAGCAGACACGTGCGTTATGGAGCACTAGAGTGGGTCCCACCACTCCTAACACGACAGGCTCCAAGGACACAGTGAACGTGCAGAGGGGTGCCTGATGCCACCCGCAGACCCTCCAGGGTCCTGGCCGTGAGTCCTGCCGGCCACTGTTCTGCACACCCCACTTCTCGCTTCATCCGTAGTCATGGTGAACCTCTGAGGCCTTGTCGTCCTCTCAGATATGAAACCAGACTGTTACCAAACAGCTGTGTGTCTGGTCAGTCATCCTCACAGCGCCTGAGAGCGAGGGAAGGCAGCAGGGAAGGCAGGAAAAGGGGGCCGCTGGGGGACTCTAGCTGGCGTGGCCAACACAGGCTGCCGCTTGCAGGGGTGTGGCTGGAGCAAGTGGTCTCTGGGGCCACCCCGGCTCCCTAACTGCAGGGTCACTGCTGCCCAATGTGTACCTGCCCCTGGCTCTCCTTACACCTTCACACCCGACCTCTTTGCCGCTCAGCCCAGAGACCCTGGACTGTGATGCACAGCAGACTTTTCCCAAAGACTGGCAAGTCCCCCTGCTGTCCTGTCTACTGTCAAGTATGTCCCCCACCCTTTGCTCCTCCTCACAGGTGTTTTCTATTATGGAATTCCATAAGCTGCCTCAAAACCTCTGGCGTGAGCCAGCCCACTACCAGGGACACGTGGCTACCACTGGGTTTGGTGAAGTCTGCTTGTGGCCGATGCTTCCCACGTGGGTCATCCCAGCGAGGCCTCAGCACCGGGGGACCCAGCCTCCACCTGGAACACCACGCATACTCCACTTGCACGATCGACTACGTAGGTTTACAGATCCTAAAAGTTTGGAAAGTGTAAAACCAGGTGTTAGGACTGGAAGGTGACTGTGCTGTGAGGGTGGAGCCCCTGGGAACAGGATCGATGCCCTTAGGACGGAGCCTCAGAGAGCCCCCTGGCCCCTTGTGCCCTGGGAGGATGCAGGAGGCCACGGTCTGCGAGGCAGGCTCTCGCCACACGCGGACACACTGGCTCCGTGATGATCTTGGTCTTCCAGCCTCCGGAGCCGTGAGCTGCCCACTCTGTGGGGCTTTGGTCACAGCAGCGCAGGGGGACACGTGGCAGACACACCCCCCACGGGAAGCCGGGTCCTCGGGGCAGGGGGAGGCTGGCCGGGGGCGTGGCCCTGCGGGGCACAGGCCATCTAGGGTCCTGCAGGTGACCCAGTGGCCAGGGCAGCCCGTTCACAGCACCCGACGGTGGGCGGGAGGGGGGGGCTTCGCAATCCAGGACGCTGGACAGTGACAGCCGCGGGCTCCCCCCCCTCCGCCCCCCAGCCCCCGAGGCGGGCCAGCCGCTCCTCCTTCTGGAGACATGGGCCGGGCCCCGGGGGAGCCAGCGGCAGGCAGCTCACCCTGCTGTCACCGCCACTCTTCTCTCCGCTCTACTGGAACCCCGCGTCACCCCTCACGGGCCCTGGGGCCGGGGCGCCGGAGCCACGGAGCCTCGCAGCCTCCGCCAGGACCTCAGGGCCGCCTGACAGAGCGGGAGGCAGCCGGAGGAGGACGGAGGAGCAGGCCTGAGACGCGGGCTCTCAGGAGCGCTTCCTGGCGCCGGCAGTCCCCTCCCGGTCCCCGGTCCTCGGGTGAGCGGCTGTCCCCGAGCCCTCAAGTGCGCCGGCCGCTGCCTCACAAGGCCTGCTCCGGAGCTCGGGCGGCGGCGGCCAGCACCGAGGGCCCCCCAGAGGTCTCAGGTCCCCCGAGAGCACGGCAACAGTTTTTTAGGTTATCGGTGAAAATCCAGTCCATTGTGGGGTCAGCGCAGCCCAGAGGTCAGGCCAAGACCTCCTCTTTCTGACCAGCACACGCAACTCAAACTCGGTACGGCAATCTTCCTCCGGATTGCTAAATTTTGCCTTTAATCAAAGCTTACTGGAAATGGGAAACATCTGGGAACACAGGGCTGGGGCCGAACGTTCTCTAATCTGAGTGACCTATATGAATTCTACAGGTAATGATTTTTCTCCTTATTGGTTATAATCATCGTGTAACTCCTAGTGTCTTCACACTGGGGCACGAGAGCTCTCAGTTTGCAGAGAATAAGGAAGGCAAATAGACGGGGGGCTAAATGCAGCACACGACGATGGACATGGCACCAGGGGCCATTTGTTCACTACGGTAAGAACCATTTAATACTTTGCATTTTACTTTGCCATCGGACATTTCTATAAAATGCTTTTTTGAAAAAAAAAAAAAAAAGAAAAAACAGGTTTTCCTAGAGTCAAATGACCTTTAAACATTCACTCACACTAGTTCTTTCTTTAACTCATTGGTCCCCTGGGATTGCCACATCACTAATTAATACAGAAAACATGAGGATCCAGGAGAGCCTGTGCTGCGGGTTTTGGAGGAATGCACATCTCGGGGAAGGTCTCACCGTGACGTGTCTCTGGCTCTCGGGGGAAGAGCACACTTGACACGGCTTCAAGGGCTGCCCGCACGGCCTGTCCTGATCAAGCCACAGGGGAGGGCACCAAGCAAAGTCCGTGAGCGGAGCCATCCAGGCAGCGCCTGCGGCAGAACCGGGAGGAACAGGGGACGGCGAGGAGGGGCGGGTTCTGGACGCCGCACCAGCCCGGGGCACCCTGTCGCTGCTGTGCAGGTCCACGACAGGGCTGCGGGCCCCTGGCCGGTGGTGCCTGCAGACAGGGTCACATTCCCCAGCGCAGGAGCCCAGGCAGGAGGCGGTGAGAGCAAGCATGACGGCAGCCAGCACACCCCGTCTCCCGAGACCTCAAATTCATCTGTGCTTCCTGGGACACTAAGGGTGACAAGTTTCTCTTGCTCTGACCAAGGCCACCCCTACAAATAGCGACACTGGGAAACTGGTTTTTTTTTTTTTTTTTTTAGCACTTACCCCAATAGGCTACACTTGACAAACACGCCCAGAAGTACTCGGAGACAGTGACATGAAGGAAAGGTCTGGTTTCTGGGGTACAATTGCGGTGGAAGGCGAGAGATTCGACGGCTCAAAGCAAATGCTGGCAGCACTCCCTAGCTGGCAGGCCGCAGCTCCCCCAACCGCGAGGCAGAACCAGGGGCCGTAGGATCGAGGGCACACCCTGGGTCCAGTCTCCCGGGGGAGCCGTGGCTCTGTCCGCTCCCGGCAGGCCGACATCAG